>NC_088201.1:163600111-163900111 GCF_037126465.1 Ornithodoros turicata
ACATTACTACTACTGCACGAATAGAAGGAATGAGGAATTGGTCTGATGTGTACCAATGAGAAACTGCTTTCCAATTGATTGAGTGGGATCCAACATGTTGCATGGCCGCCAATACAATAAGTGCGAAATCAGTTGCTGAGGGAACGAGCGTAATGGTGACCAATAGTACATCATCACTCTCAAATTAAGTAATAATATAATCAGGAAGAATGCCATACGTCCGTGTAGAACATGAAGAATTCGAGGAACGCGCCCGATTCAAACAAATGAAACTCCATAATACGCACCGTATCGACATATATTGCAAGCGAAAATTGAACGACAATCAGACATAGTATAAATTAATTAATGAAGAAAATGAAAATTTATTCCAAACAAATCAACCGAGCAAGCCGTTCGCCGATGTCGCCGATCCAGAGTCCGAAGCAGGCGCGTTGTAACACGTTTCCGTGCCGCACCGCATAGTGGATCGTCCGCATTGAAAATAGTTCGCTACGTTATTTCAAATGTTTGTCAACATATTCTCAAAAGCACATGTGCCGCGGTAAGTTCATACACACCTATCACTTTAAGCTATTGTTTCTGCATTCGTATAACATTCCAGTGTACGGAAGTTCAAGCGTTTCCTCAAATCTTCAACGGATTAATCAGTCTGTTACGGAATGCCGAGGTGTTCGGATGCGCACCTTGTCCCGCCGTGGTTCACAAGCAGTTGACGTATTTCGGGCGTCATTTTGAGGATTTTTTTCCCCTTTGTAAGGTATGTAATCGATGTTAGAAACATACCCGTTTTTTTCTACACAGTCTCACATGTTTTTATCCCTGTTCGTAGGCATTACAACCGGTGATTGGAGGTGAGCAAAATGTGCAGTCAGTTTTACCATCCGCGCTGTGAGCAACGGTACGTAATATGTTTGACACCCACTCACACTGACATGCTGCTGTTCTTGTATCTTTTAAAAATTGTGTTTCTCGAAGGTTAGGCTGGTGCGACGCAGCTGGCATAGGCATTTGTCAGCAGGTGGCCAGAACGGAATCTTACCGGAGTTGGATGGGATTAGTTTTCACGCATGAAACGCAAGCTGGTCGGGACATTGCGAATCACCTACGAAGCACAGAAGACCATGATGGTTGAATGCTTCAAAACCTTCTGTTTTGTTTGTCGACGCTGTACGGACGTTGGGGACACATCACTATGAAGTTACTGTGTGTGTGTTGGTGATGGACAGTATGCTTTCAAAACATGTAGGTCTGAATTGAGTTTTTACTCTTGTTGTTCACTGTCTTGCTAGCGATTTTTAACTGATTGGTGATTATTCACATTTTTGAACATTTGAAATAACTATCACCTTTATATGTCCCACTTGTAATATTTTAATATCTACTGTATTGTGATGTATGAAGAAATAAATGTGCACGCAGAAACGGCATCTCGTGTAACTCCTTTCTACAGCAAAAACATGCGTTCTGCTCATTCGATGCAGCAGAATCGAATGTTATTACACATTCCCCATTCACCTTTTTGTGAATCGTCAATGAGAATTTCCACGTGACTGTAATGGGAAAACCTGTGCTACAGCACTCTGGCCAATGGTAAACTAGACTGGCCTCCAATGGGTGTGATTAAGCGTGGTTCCACTTCATCCCCATTGACAATTACAGTGATTTCTCTTTGAAACCCACTAAATTCCAGTAGTTTTCAATATGGTATTTGTCCAAAATTGTCGATTCGGAATGGGAAATTTTGGCTCGTTTCAATGAGAATTGTAACTGTGATATCCACTTAAACCGAATGAGATTTCTGGGCTATTTTGAATTAGACTATTTCCAGCAGGGATTGTTCGAATTGCACGTTCAGCTAAACGAGATTTCATAATAGAAAACGAATGATAGAACTATACCATGTCGCCTACACCAAGCCTGCACGTGTTTGTTGAAGAACTCACGCCCCTGATCTACCTGGATTTGTCGAGGTTTTATGCCTCTATTTCGATATAGCTTCATAAATCCTTTCTTCACGTCTTCACCTCGTTTGGTCTTGAGAGGTGTGGCCATGACTTGCCTCGACAAACAGTCTATCACAAGCAGTATGTATGAGAATCCTTTATAGTATTTCTTGTATTGGATGAATGAAATGAGGTCTGCTTGATGTAGATCATTCAGGTGGAGTGAGATGACTTTCCTTCTCTTAAATCTTCGTCTTGCATCTTTGTGGAGAGTATAGAAGTTCGTTGTTCGAAATAGTTGCCGTCCTAGAAGTTCGAGTTGTGCCCGAGATCTTAAATTATTAAATAATATTATATATGTGCTGTTGTGGGATAGAGTGCGGTAGTTTACATCGTTATGGAATAAGTATTGACAAAGAAAAATAATTGATGCACTCTTGTGATGGGAAGCTCTCGTATAGAGGTGAACCATATCTTGCATAACATTATTTTCAGTCATGAGATCGTCAACTATAATCAGTGTTGGTATGTTCTCATCCCATGTTCTTGGTTATTCTTTACTAAATGAAATTTTAGTGAATTCATTCTGCCAGCTAGCATCATATTTACTAACATAAAATATTTGTTCTGGGACTACACTGAATACAGATAGATTTCTAAGGATGTTACGAACTAGGTAAGTTTTTCCTGACATGGAAGGTCCACATATAATAATTCGTGCAGGGTGGATGAAAGAAAACGGTCTTACGCCGGACATTGTGTCGCAGAGGTAGAACTGAAACTGATAATAAAATGTATTGAAAACTAAATTTATTACCATCCACCGTCGATTCGATCAAATTGACTTTTCGCCGACTCTCGTTTGGCACTGAGGAGACGTTCGTGAGACAAAACGCGTCTGATAGCTTCAACTTTTGCTTCATGAATTTCTTGTTTCAGACGCCATTTCCTGTCTTCGGGAGACTCAACTTCCTCCTCCTCCTCTTCACATTTCTTTCCGAAACAGCGACGAAAGAGCTTCCACATAATTATTTTGGGAGTGAGCTCCTGGTCTGGGGAACGAATGGGAAAATGAGGAGGTGGGCTCGCTCGAAAGGTAATAAATGGGAAAGAGTGTAGAGGAGGTTGTATGATAATGAGGATGCGCACGTTTAAAAGTTTCTTCCTCACTTGACTGACACACATTCCAAAAAATGTACAACGAAAGCGATAAGTTTTTGATTCGCAACGTAGTTCTTTTTTCTCATGGCTATTGTCTTTTTCAGAACTCAGCTCAAGCCCAATATACTTTGAAAATGGTAATGAATTATAAAGAATATGAAAAAGGTGTTTAAATTTGATTTCTTGTTTCAGCTGCAGAGTCGCCGCCGCCGATATGTATGTATTATTTTGTTGTGTATATAGTTGTTGTGTAGTGTGTTTGTGTATAGTTGTTGTGTAATTCTCTGTGTGTGTGTGTTATTAATTGATAATATCTTTTTTCAGCTTACACGCCTGTACCAGGGCCAACGCCTGAATGTGAGTAAAAGTTATAGCATAATTACAATAATAAATGATTGATTGATTGATTATGTGTTTAATGGCACAAAGGCAACAAAGGCCATAGAGCGCCAAAACTATGCTGAGTGTGTCGGAGACGATTATGGGAAAGATGATGTGAGAGAGAGTGTGGTAGTTAAAACCTATCTACAGGTATGAGCGATGAGCGATGATTGATTGATTGATTGATTGATTGAGGTTCTCTTTCAGATCATTGGAGTCTGCCACCGCAACGTATGTATTATTGAAATGTATAAGTTGATATTAATTTAGATTCACTTACAGATTACTGGGGTCCGTCGCCGCAATGTATGTATTAATGAAAACGTATAAATTTATATTAATTTAGATTCACTTACAGATTACTGGGGTCTGCCGCCACAACATTGTATGTATTATTGAAATGCAAGTGTGGTTTCATATAATAACAATATCCGCTTTTTCAGGTCAGTGTTGTGTCCAACGTGAGTTATCGTGTGGTAAGCAATGTGACGACGTTAATTTTATGTTTTCTTTCAGGGTTGGAAACAAAAGAGTTCATAAAAAGTATAATTGTTAATACATTGAATGAAATATTTAGAGAACAATAAATGTATGTATCCTTTACATGTACTGTCTCGTGTTTCTTCTGTAACAGGTCGTGAAGGTTTTTCAGCTGTGTTTTTCTCCTTCACCTGATTGGCATCACAATTGGAACAATTCCCAACACAATTGGCTTTAATAAATATATCTCAACTTGACTGGCATTAATAAATATATTTTCACTCGTACTTTTTGTGTATAACCCTTCTTTGCATGTCTCTGCATGTTATAAACGCGCGGACAACCCTCCGCACACGCGCCGCGCAGGGAAGAATACGCGACGGTGTCCCAGACGCTGTGGGGTTCGAACCAGACACCCATGTTTCTAACTGGACCCCGGTTTCTCTCGCAACCCCTACATACTACTTAAACTCTTACTGATGTGTGGTAATCTCCAAGAAATAGTGTACAGTTTTGACTTTGAAAATTTAAACAAGAAAATTTAAATGATCTTTAGTGTGGAGTTTGCATTTTACCACGTTATGAGCTAAAAACTTATAAAATTAAAGTATGGCCTTTCCATTTGTAGTACCCGGATGCTAAGACACTAAAATAATGTGATAGTTTTTAAGTACGGCTACGGGAAGCCTCGAGTACATTTTGTGAATTGGATATACATTTATGCGTGACCTGTGCTGATCTGAATATTATAATTAAGATAACATGTCTTCCATTGTGTTTATGCATAATGCTCATCTTCATTGTATATTGGTTAAGCATTTCTGATGACAGTTGTGTGATCCGCTTTTCCCAAAATCTGATTGCCACTTGGAATTTATTTCATATACCTCAGTTGTCTCGCGACGTAAACACCCAATTATTATTATTATTTCATATACGTTTGTGTGCCGTGTGTTATGTAGATTATGTGATTAAAAATGTAGACTTCGCCTGCACATCATGCTTGTAAATCCTCCATTTGCCCCGCGGCATTTGTTAATAGAATGCTTTCAACATGTATTGTCAAAAGATGTTATAGACATACTTTGAATTATACATTTGTCGTATGCTCATGCATAAGAGGTCCAGTTCAGCTGTTTGAGAAATATGCATGTATTGTGGAATCTTATTCATAAAATATGATAAGTTTTCACAAATTATTAGTGTTCCTGTTTTGTAATCAAAGCCTGATGTATCATGCCTCTAAATTTCAATGACCGATCCTTTTCCGGCAATTCTATCCTTCGGGTGTTGAAGTTTTACATAGTGTAGTCGGGTAAAACCTATTTGATGGTCAGCTCTGATTCCATATGAGAATTCTTACACACCGTGTGGAATATTCGTTTCCTTAGCGATCACTGTTCTCAGTCTAGCCATGCTAAATGCAAAATGTGTTTCATTGTGAGGTGTAGAATTCATTATAATCATGACAAAGATTACATTTATTATTTCAGTTATATGCTTGTTTATTCAGATAAATTACAATTGTCCTATTCCAAACTATGAAGATTTTGTTTGTTGTCTTGATTGGTGAATTTGGAATGCATTATGTAATGATGTCTTATTATTGGTCGCTTGAATCCAGGGGAGCTATTCTCGTCAAAGTAAGCTACCTGCTTACTTTCTTTGCAAGGAGGTTATTGGTTGCCGAATAAAGAAGGCGTGAACAATGGGAATGTCATTGGGAATGGTTTTCACGCGCCGTTGGCCAATAGTCGAGCAATTTGATCGTCCAGCCTTGCTGCTGTGTCTGTGTTTTCACGATACGATCATCGCGATACCGCCCTTCCCGCCCTTAAATTGTCTCCCCGGAAACGGAAGACTACAACTTGAAACAGAAGGTTGGAGGAATGCGGAGAAAAGTGGACATGACAAGTTCACTTGCTTGATAGTAATATGTAAAAAACTTCCACGGGGTAAAAATAGGAAAACAATCTTGTGTAGCGATCGCGTTGTGAGCGAGATAGCGAACAAGTAAACAGTGGGGTGGCGCTCGTGCGTGCCCAATATTTTGAAAAGGCGGAGTGGCGCGAAAAGATTAGTATTCCCCCTACAGTTTCTTATGTCATTTCTTGTTTACGCGCAACGCCTCTGCGGCGCCATTTGTTATTAAGTGACACTGATTTCCTTGTCTTCGCCTTGCATTCGTATCTTACGTTGTCCAAAACCCCGACAACGCCCCCCCCCCCCCCCATGTAATAAGTCGTGTGAGAAAGTAGCACGAAACGACCACTACATTATTCTTAATTCTGTCTGTGTACGGGACAGACTCTTGCTAGTTTAATGATAGACGTCATCGCTTCAATCGTCGATATGACGAACGACTCTGCATTGGTGAGCGGTGCATTGTGGTGAAGCACGAACCACGGCAATGAGCATGGATCGTCCGATCATTCTTCCAACGAAATGCAAATATTTATGCACTATGCGCCATTTCCGCCGTCGTGGAAACGTATTTGGAGTCAAATAAAAGTCATAGTCCGAGGCATGTACGCCATTCTCATCGTTACCGCCGTCCCCGTTTAAAGTAATCACCCTCTTTTCGATGCTTACTTTTCAGTGCAAAAAGTAAGATACTACGTCACTGCCTACGTCAAAATGACGTACGTCTTAACATGATCCCGTGAGCTAGGGAACTAGGGACAGCGAGGGGACAACTTCGAAGGGCAATGTTCTTCATAGAAGCACGGTATGGGGTGTGGCGCCACTTTTTGACTGTAAAAAAGACAGCGGCGGCAGCAGCCCGGCGTCAAACATGTCACGTCAAAATTGTCAGAGCTCCGTTCATGAGGGATATTCCATAGCAACTATAATATCAGGACGTCATAATTATTCCTGCACGTTTAAACCGACGTACTATTGTTTCTCCTTTTTTCCCATACAACCTATTTAAATCCGGTACACAGCGCCACTGTAGGTCTAAGCTATGATGCTCTACACGCTGTGTATGCGCTGGGGATAAATGTCCCTAGAAATGGGCGGAACGTTCAGGCGGAGCTTGTCGCGGTGGCTCAGCCCAACAGCTCGTGACGTGTAAAGAAAGCAGGTAGCTTACTTTGATGAGAATAGCTCCCCAGCGTTGAATAATGCAATCGATACGTTATCGCCTCTGCAACTTGCAATTTGTTGCGACGAACTTGCACAATGTCTTATTGATGCTTCCTTTCTTTGTATGAAAATTTTTGAATGGTGTTCGAGACAGTATTAGATGAAAATCGTCCGGTGGTCCACCGCAGTTGACATATTCGTTGATGAAAGATGAAAGTCACTGAAAACGTTAGCCAGCTGTAGGGATCGAACCCACATCTTCTGGATTGCCGGTCCAGGGCTCATGTTCGTTGAGTTTCAATAAGTGATGATACATCAGATCTTTGTACAACAATATTGAACTGCTGCTCATTCGACATCATTGCAAGACTGGTAGAAGAAAAGAATTGCATTGCCGTGGTAGTGGAACATATCATCTGGAACGATTTCTATGTACTTTCCATTTCAATAGATAGGTGTAATTTCAACAAATCCGTAATGAATCGTGCGATATAGACTGCTTGTATATGGTAATTTGATCTGACTGCTTTCTTGATGAACGCAATGCCCATTGCAATGATTACAATTAGATCTGGTCTAGTGTATTTCAATTCTTCGTTAGCAAGCCTAAAAATCTTCGCCATCAATCCCAGTGGTCCTTCCGGCGTTGATGTGCATATATTTTTAAGTATTGTAGATTCGGCATATAAATTCTTGTATCTTCAGTTCTGTAGTTTGTATGTTATCTTCGAATACGACCATGTCTTTGACGTATTGAAATGCACCGATACTGGAATTGTTTCGCGGCTCTTCCTTTTCGAAGCAGTTTTTTATCACATCTTACCATGACTTATGGTAGCGAGTACAAAATCTGTCCATCTCTTCAATGTAGAGCAAGTGTCTCTTCTGTTTTCAAGTGCGCCTCTACACTTAATTAAAAGCATATTTATGCTCATTTTATTGATTAAATTTTTTAGCATGTTATTAATATCCACCTGCCATGAGAATTATGGATATAGATTTACAAAAAGATGTGATAAGTAAGAAAAAAATTGTGCTTTCAATGATTCTATGTACAATACCATGCTAGAACCTTCCCTTCCATAACTTGATGTTGGTGTTGGGGTTGCCGGCCTTCATCCATCACTCACTTCATCGCTTGAACCCACTAGTTCATCTTGTTTATTCATTGAAATGACGTGTTTCTGTACAGATCCTGTGGTGTATTCACGCTGCCTGCTTAGAAATGATTTGCCTGAATTAATTATTGTTTTGACTTTATTTCAAGTCCGATTGATATTCTATGAGTTGGGCATTATGCATGCATGATGTATTAATTGTGCCTGTTGATTTCCTCTATAGGAAAACTTTTAAATATACTTAGAAATACTTTTGTGTATGGCTATCGTTTGCATGTAAACCGCCCACTGCACACCTGTTGTAGCGGAAAAATTTGTGAGGGAAGTCGGCTCAGGTGGAAAAATGCCGAAAGAAGTCGACCCAGGCTGAAAAACACGCTACGATAAGCGCACGGGCAGCCGTACCCCCGCCGCCGTCCCCCCGCCGGTAAGCGCGTGGACAACCCTCCGCACACGCGCCGCCCGCTGCGTGCAGGAAAAAATACGCGAGGGAAGTCGGTGCAGACGTCAATGAACGCGCATCTAACTGGCGTCGTGCTTCTGCTTACAGGAAACGTACCTGAGGGAACACAATTGTAATCCTTTTCGCAAGCATAACATCCTCAGGAAGGACCGCTCAGACGCCACACGCCTATCAGGGGGCGTTGCTGTGATCCTTCCACAGTCCATTCCTGCAAAACACCTTCCACTCGTCACTAACTTGGACGCTGTTACCGTCCAAGTGAGCTTCCATAGGGTCATTACACTATGTTCCTTGTACCTTCCCCCTTCAGCTGCAATAGAACAGAAGGATGTGGAGGTACTATGTGACCAGCGCTCGACCTTTCATTACCCTCGTTATTTATCTGTGCAGTCCATTCCTCTTCCAGAGTTTCAGCTGGACAGTTCAGCAAAATCCTTTGGGGTGTGACCACTTCCCGATTATCATCAAATTCCGTGACACAACAAATTCCATCCTAACACGACCGCCACGGTGGAAACTAGGTGAGGCTCACTGGGATATTTTTTAAGAAGAAGCGAATCTTCGTTCGACCACATGACTGTTGAAGAGGCAAACAGTTAAATCACCAACACGATTATAAATGCTTTCATTTCACAAAAATCCGGCCAGCTCCCCAGGCGGTCGAAACCTTGATGGACAGAAGAGTGCAAATAAAGGCGCAAAAAACAAAACTGAGCATGGGGCATTTTCCGGCGATACTCAACTTCAGCAAATTTAACCCAATTCAAAAGGGCTCGTGCTAAAACTAAATGGACAATAAACAAGCGAAACGTCTCTCTTGGAGGAACTTTGTGTCATCTATCAACAACACCTCGTGTAAGATAGTGAGGGACAGAGTAAGAGAATTTAAGGGTGACTATGTTGGTTTTTCAATCCCACTTTTGCAAGTAAATAGAAGAATATATGAGAATATGAATGAACTAGCAGATACCCTTGGTGAACACTTTCAGAACATATCAAGCTCGTCACACTACTGAAGAGAATTCACACACATGAAAGAAGAAAACGCAGAGAAAACAGTAATACCAAGCGGAGGTGGCAACAGGTCCTCTTATAATATGCCTTTCACCATGATAGAAGTATCAAGGGCTTTGGCAACAACAAAAGTGACGGCACCTCGGGTCGACCGCATCACTATTCCATGCTTCAACGTTTGTCCAGAAACTCTCAAGAAAAGCTGCTCCGTTTTGTTTTTGTTTTTTTCAATAGAGTTTGGCTGGAAGGACATCTGCCTTCCAGTTGGAAGGTGGTAACCATTATTCCATTTCTAAAGCCGGGCAAAGATGTTTCCAATCCATCAAGCTACAGGCCTGTAGCACTCTCAAGCTGCACAGGCATGACACTTGAACGGATGATTAATAACCGCCTTGTATATTACTTGGAAGAAAATAAGTGCCTTGATAAATATCAATGTGGATTCCGAGGGAAGTGTTCCACAACTGATCATCTTGTCCGCTTAGAGACCACCATCCGTGAAGCCTTCGTGCGAAGACAACACTGCGTGTCTGTATTCTTCGACCTTGAGAAGGCCTATGACACGGCATGGCGGTACGGCATCTTACGAGACCTTCACTCTTGCGGAATACGTGGTCGACTTTTCAAATGTATTCTAGATTTCCTTCGGGGAAGAATGTTTAGAGTGCGACTGGGAACTACTTTCTCGCGTCCTTGCATACAGGAAAATGGTGTTCCTCAGCGATGTGCACTGAGTGTTACCCTGTTCATTCTTAAAATGAATTCAGTTACACAATCACTACCCTCGCCGGTCACATATTAAGTATATGCGGACGATGTGCCAATATCCTGTGGATCGTCCAATCTTGCCATGTGCGAGAGACAGCTGCAGCTTGCAACTAATAGACTGTGTCAGTCAGAATTGGTCAGTTTAGAATGGTTGTAAGTTTTCACCAGAGAAAACGGTTTGTGTGCCTTTTCCACGGATAATAGGGCTGTTTCCGGAACTATCACTGAATATAAATCGTCAACCTCTTATTGTACAAACGGAACATAAATTTTAGGGGCTTACTTTTGACAAGAAGCTCGCGTTCCAATCCCAATTAAAATGCATAGGCGCTGTACATCATCACGGACTACGGTTGGTACTTGGTGCTTTCCGCACCTCGCCAGTGGAAAGCTTATATGTTGAAAGCAATGAGTGGTCATTGAAAAGACGACGAGCCTATCGTTCTATCCTTTATGCGCTCAGGGTGACAAGTTACTCACAGCAGGCTGCTCGTTCGAGTGTTGGGGACACACGTTTTAAACAGCTGTTCTTGAACAAGCCGTCAGTTGTTCCTCCTCTTTCTATGCGTATCTCACATCAGGTTGAACAGAACCACTTTTCTGGTTTCAACTGTCTTGTATCAAAAACCACTAGATGTTTACTTACCTCCATCTACCTCACCCCCAAGATCTAGCAGTTGCTTAGCAAGACACAAGAAAAAACATACCAACATTGTCGTTTTAGAACAGGGGTTTCAACATCTGAGAGAAAATTTGGGAGAGCACACAGGATTCTACAGATGGGTCCAAAATCAACACAGGTGTATCATGTGCCATGGTGATTGAGAGATGCACCAGGGCAACCCGTTTGAGCCAGTACATGACCATTTTTAGTATTGAGGTCCACGGAAGAATTGTCGCACTGAATTACATTTTGCAGCACATCATCATCTCATCAATCGTTTACACAGACTGTCTTGGTGCTGTGCAGGCAATATGCAGCCCACATAAGACAAAAAAAAAACTCCCTTGTCCACAGGGCGTGGTATCTTGCATCAGAAATCACAAACAAAAAATACAGTTGATATTGTGCTCATGTCGCCCAGCCATGTCGGGATACCGGGAAACGAGCAAGCCGGCAGTGCAGCAGCCAAAGCCATGGACAGCGACGCCACACCGTTTGATATTCCTGCTCAAGACCTGATTCGAGCCCTGCGAAAATGTATAAACTCCGCGTGGCAGGGGTTTTGGAACACACAGGAAAACAATAAGCTCCACCTTATGGAAAGGTACATTGAAAGGCACTGATATCCTCTGAAAAACAGAATGCCTGAGACCCTGCGATGCAGACTGAGAATAGGGCACACTAATGTTACTCATGGGTTTTTATTCCGAGGAGAGGAGCCTCATCAATGCACACACTGTGGTGAGCAGCACTCTGTTGTCCATGTCCTCATCTCATGTCCTCTCTTTATAAGTCAACGTTATTTTAACATGTTTTACAAGCACTTCACACCTCTTCACCCAGCCCTCTTACTGGGTGATGAGCCGCTCGCTCAGTTTGAGACTGTTTTTAACTTCCTCCAGGATATTGGCTTCACTGGCAAGTTGTAAAATTCGTACTTCTTGGTATTTCAGTTTTAGTTTTTCATGACACGCAATGGTTTGTTTTTTAACGTCATCATTTTACTTTGACTTTTAATTTTACTCTCATGTTCACTTCTTCGCATACCCACTCTTTTTGGCGCTCTATGGCCTTCGTCGCCTTTGCGGAAAAAAAAAATCACAATCACAATCACTACCTCTACTCTCTGCGGAAAAAAAGAGAAATGACGAGACATCTAAATTAGGTTGTAATGTGTTGTCACTACGCGGATGCGTCTCTTACATATGTAAGGTAATTATTAAAAGCGTGAGCAAGATCTTTACCAGAAACCTGGTAATTTTCTATACGCGCTATACGTTCCTTCGCTCTGGCTGTTTTTCTGTTCTCCGGAATATGGTCCAAATTTATAGGCTTAGGCTTTTTTTTTGGAGCCACCGGCTCTTTGAAAGGAGGAATTCACCTACCTCGATAGGTCGAACGTCTGCATGATACTTCTTACAGGTCAACAGGTCCCCGCCAGCCCTGCCAAACGACAACGGGAGGCGAGCCCTTCTCCGGGTGACGCCGACAATCCACAAGACGTGAATGTTCCCGATAACACCATGGGCACTTCGGTACCGGCCACACCCCAGCAGACAAATGCGATTAACAATGCCAGCACTGTCATTTCTCTTCATGACCTGTTCACCTCTGTGACCTAGAGGAAGAACCAAGCCGGTGGTATTCCCGTACTGTTTCGACCAGCAACTATTGACTACTCCTTCTGGAATGTCGACCCTAATGTAGTCGCCAGTGAAATATGCTTCTAGCCCAACAACAGGTTACGGATCACCGTTTCTACCGAGATGGTTCTCTCTTCGTCTCCGCCTGGTTTGAAGCGGCTACCCGCAACCTTTTGTCAGCTCTGTGTCTAGCGGGAATCCCTCTGTTACCTTCAGTATCCCAATCGTACGGCAGAACTACGGGCAAGATTTATGATGTACCTAAAGAGTACTCCAATGACGATCTCGTTCTCTACTTGAAAGACGCAGGGGTTATATCTGCAAGGCGACAGGTTCGGCACTCTATGACAGAAGATGGCAGAGATGTGTTCACCCGTTAAGCAGCGTCATCCTAACTTTCAACCCACAGTCCCACTTCCACACCGAATAGCCCTCGGATTTCAAACCTTCATTGTTCACGAATACATAGAAGGCACCATGCAGTGCTATAACTGTCAGCGATTTGGCCGTATTGTTCGAAATAGCAGAGACGCTGCTAGGTGTGGCATAGGCGTGGGCCTCACCGCCGATCACACTGCAACAGATTCATCAGGCATGAGAAGACAGTTACCACCATCAACCACCGAAGCTGTCCCTTCTCTGACACTCTTCCCTTCGGTACTCACGGCAGTCAAGCCAATTGTCTCTGGACTTCCTGGAGCGTCGCAGGTGCCCGAGGTTCACGCGCTTCTGCCATTGGAGGCATTATCTTTACCTCCGCATGATGGAATTGTATAGAAAGGTCATTGCGATGCAGTAGAATCCTCGCAGCCTACGTAACAAGCTCCCTCATTTTAAATCCCATCTCCATCAGTACAAGTTCCCTTTCATAGCTGTGTGCGACCATAGCAAGAATGCTGCTCATCCCGTTAATGGTTATACAATCTATCGATCTCATCAATCCTCTGAGAGCAGGACAGCGGTATACGTTCTTATTGACTTCGTGGCTGCACCATAGGGACAGTTTGTAATCGCCCTTATGATTATGTCACCTGCAAGAGCCGCCTTGGGCACATGCTGTTAACAGTCGACAGCATCTATCTACGTCCCGCTGTACAGGTTCCGTGGATTGACCTCGAACGCTTATTCAATTCACTGGAATCCCCTCTCGTACTGGGTGGCTTCAATGCTCTTCATACGGCCTGGGGAAACCGTAGAACGGACGGACGGGGTAGGAGGTTGTTGGAAGCAATGAAGACTCCTCATATGTGCCTACTTAACAACCGACAGCCAACTTATATGCGATCATCAACGTCACTCGATGTCCTGGATCTTTCGTGGTGTTCAGCAGACATAGTTCGCCACTTGTCTTGCGCTATCGATGTCGACACGCGAGGTAGTGACCACTTTCCCCTCTATATTTCGCACGATAGACTGCTTCTGTCACCTACTACTGGACTGATCTCTTTCACGAACTGGAGACTCTTTCGTTCCGGCCTCCGCATATCTGTGCACACCGGTATGTCCCCAGAGGCCCTCTCGCAAGGCATTAATTGCGCCATGCAGGACGCGGTGGTCCTGTCTAAAAGGCCAACAGGTCACGTCAGTTATTCTCCAGCAGTTAACCACCTTAGAGCATAACGTCGCCGAGCAGAGAGAACGGCTCGCCGAACTGGTCAACTTCCTGACATTCTGGCCGGATAAAAGCTAAGGTAACACGAGGCCTTAAGAAAGAAGACCGGAAGCGTTGGCGTAAGTTTTGTCAACACCTTTCACCATTTGACCCGGCCACAAAGGTCTGGAGGACAATTCGAGCTCTGAAGGATGCGCCACCACAAAAGAATCCTCTCGCGGCATTGACTATCTTTAAGGGTGTAGATGAATTCACGTTAGCGACAGATTTATCCGTTGTCCTAACCACAACGGTGGCTGCCCCAACGTCTGCGGTACACAACACTTTTGCCCACACCTTGACAACAGCAATTCACAAAGACTACCACCGTTCACCGGAGGTTATGGACCGCGACTTTACTTTAATAGAGCTGAAGACTGCGTTGACATTTGTGAATGTGCGACCGTCCCCAGCACCCGAAAAAATCACCTATGCCGCACTGCGAAACCTTGACAAGCTGTATGGGAAAAGTGATGAAGAGAATGGTTTTGCATCGCTTCGACTGGTGGCTCGAAAAACAAGGCGCGTTCCCTCAAGAAATGCCTGGATTTCGTCGCCACCAAATCTTAATGGATCCAGTTCTAGACATAGTCTCTACAGTCCAGCACGCCCGTGCTCGTCGGCAGCTCGTTGTATCGGACTTCCTGCGCATTAAGCGCGCATATGAGACCGTCTCGCCTAGATGTTATCCCGCATATGATGCCGTCTCTGTTCTTCAAGGCGTACCCCAAGGAAGCATGCTCAGTCCTACACGCTTTAATGTGGTAACGGCAGGTCTAAAATCGATAGTTCCTCACAAAGTAGCACTCTCCGTGTATTCCAATGACGTTGGCCTTTGGACAGTAGGCAAGTCATGACCAGCCATCCAGCGTCGTTTGCAACAAGCCTATCCATATGTCCATCTCTACCTTTCGCAACTTGGAATGGACCTTTCACCCGAAAAGTGCGTCGAGCTCCCTTTCACCCATAAGGCTATGAGTAAATTCCCTCTTTGGGTGGGTGCAAAGAAGCTCGAGCCTGTGCGTTCTCATCGCTTCCTTGGTGTAGTCCGGGGCTCGAACCTGCGCTGGGCTCGCCTCATTACGCATCTTGAAACCAAAGTGCAGCGATGGGTTCCTGCAATTCAACATCTTTCTAGCTTGGGCTGGGGCTGTGATCAACGCTCCCTTCTAGCCTTTCACGCTGCTTTGGTGAGGGCAACTGTGCTTTACAGTCTTCCAGTCTTGCACAGTGTTTCTACAACATCGTTAAATACCCTTTGGACTCTGTTCGCCCGAAACCTTCGTCGCTGCCTTGGAGTTCCAAGAATGGCTGAAGCTGGTGAACTTCCCGTGGACGTCCTCCGTGAGCAGGCAACTGCTCGACACTTCGTACGTTTGCGCGCGCACATTCCTCGTCACCCACTCCTCAGGAAAATTCGATATCGTCCTGAAAGTGATTTCCATCGCGTCGCGCAGAGGACATTCCAGCCTCTCACTGTCTTCATACCTAAGGACGTCACACGGCCGAACGCCCCTGCTCTGCCTGTGCCACCCACCTTCGCACGCCTTCCGGACCTCCAGGACCGCAGAGATCAGGTCCTCAAGTCCTTAGAGCCCATTTTTATGCTCTCGTAGACGCGATGTTTTCTAATTCTGCCGCCGCATACACCGATGGCGCATCTCGAAATGACGAATCTGCGTCGACATTCGTCATCCCATCCGAAGGCGCAGTTGACGGACGTCGCCTTTGGCATGATATCTCGCCACAGCTGCGAAACTCTATGCCATGCTTTTCTTTCTGGAGCACCTCGTTCACTTTACCCCACGGAATCGGGTGGTCTTTACTGACTCAACATCTGCGCTGCAAGCAATTGAAAATTCTGGCATAAGAGGCTCCTCCGCACCGTTGGTTATGGATGTGTTAATGGCTTTCAAACTTGTCTACCAGGCAGGGCACAGGCTCGTTCTCCAATGGGTTTCAGCCCATTGCGGTGTCGGCGGCAGTGAACAGCAGGGTGTCGGAGCGAACCGAAAACCGGAACCGGTAACCGAAAAAAACCGCTATTTCGGTGCGAACCGGAACGGAATCGAAACCGTATACATTTTTTTTTTTTTCGTTCTGGAGGGAAACGGAAAAATGTATTGAACGGTTTTCGGTCCAAGAAAAAACTTCGCCGCTGTGGACTACGAATAGGCGAATGAAACTCACGTCGCGTGTTCCGAAGTATTTGTCATGTATTCTTTACGAGGGTTATGGTTACGGTGGAATGTATATCGGTACACTATGACCCTTAAGCTCCATTTATAACGTTCTATCGTTCGCACACTTAAACTTAGAAGTACATGTGACCGGTTGTGACTCTCTACCGATGTACCGTAGTGTTCGTTTTATTTTTATCCGCCCAAACACTCCTCCCTGGCTACGTTCCCCTTAAGAGGAAACACACTTAACTACACAGCGACCCAAGGCGGCTGCGTAATGTCGCGCAAAGCGTCCCTTGTTTGAGAGCAGCGAAGTTGAGTACATTGACCCCGAGGTGCGCTGCCAACGTCGTATCCGCTTAGGCAAGCGCATGCGAAGTGGCGCCTCTTTTGTGGACAGAACAGAGACAGGACACGAAGAAAAGAAAACGGAGCCGTCGTGCGTGTTTGTGAGTGAAGGTGTTCCTCGATTTGCGTCGTACTCCTGCGTTGGTACGTGCTGACTAGGAAGCAGCCACAGACATTCTGGTGGGACGCGATCGCACTAATCCAGCAAGAAAGTACTTTACGTATGACATGACGACAAACAAGTCCGTCTGTATCATGCACTTCAAGAAAGGAAAAGCCTATTTGAACAGACAGTCACTTAGAGGAACCAGGAGCTACCAATTTCTCAGCTGCCTATAAATACCATGTATGCGGAATAAACGGGTTTACATTTTTCAACATCGATTTTTTTTTCTGGGAATGCATATGCCCACCAGAAGCGGAACCGGTTAAAACCGGTATGAACCGTAATTTTTGTGCTCCGGAGCAGAACCAGTACCGGACCGTTTATGATGGAACCGGAACGAAAACCGCAACGAAAAACCTTTCGGTTCGACACCCTGATGAACAGGCTGACAGCACCGCCGAAGCAGCTCTCTCGTCACGGAGGCGGACGCGTATTGCACTGCTGAGAGGAGATCGTCAGTCCGTACTTGGACGCTTCGTAACTCCTCTGGCTACTCCCCAACGGACTGCTGGCATCCCCCCCGCCCCCGCGCTATGCTGAGCAGAGTTGATCCAGCGCTCGCTTTCCGTATGCCTGAACACATCTCTCGTCAAAATGCCGCATTTGTTAATAGAATGCGCCTCGATCTAGCCTTCATAGCACAGTGGCGCTACCGCTTGAGACAAGTTGACTCTCCCCCTGCAGCCACTGCAGTGCTGTTCTTTTTTTTTTGCGTGTTAGCGCCGCGAAGCAACTGTTGCTATGAGCGGCGCACAGATGTGGATAGACGGAGATAGGACAGCAGGAAGGAGCGGGGGACAGGGGGATTAGTGTGCGTCCTGGACCGACTTCAAAGGGAACTGTACCGACATTCGTCTGGAAATCTTCGGAAAACCTAGGGAAAACCTCAGACAGCACAGCCTGCGGTAGGATTCGAACCCACCGTCTCCCAGTCTACAGCACGACCTTCGTTACCGCCAACGAGCGTACGCCTTAGCCCACTCGGCAGAACATAATGTTAAATTCATTTTATACATCGTTTGAGCGGTCTAAGAGCGCTCGCAACGTGATATTTTACAATTTCAAGTTGAAAAGCCTAATATAGGTCCGCCCTATGACTTGCTAAGTGTGTGCTGGGTGTATTTCCCCAGTGATATTACTTGTCATCTGTCGTCCCACCCTGACTGGTCATGCCATTCCTGGGTGACGTTCATACACTTTGATGAAAAGAAAAATCCTCTTCACTTTGACGCGGACGCCTTAAACTCTTGATGTGTGAGTTGGTGCTTGGTGGTGGTGAGTGAGGCGTGTCTCTCTATTGATTCAAAGGTTTTGGGTTGAAGCGCTGCCGAGGAGGCCAGCACCTTAATGACTTGATACCTATATGTTCCTCAGACACATCAGCCTTGTTAAGGAAAAGGAAGAAGGGATCTCGCGTACGCATCATTCATCGTGTACTCGTGTACATCGCGTACGCATCATTCATCGTCATTCTAGTCATTGATAAAAATATAATGATCCTCAGAGTGAGGGCCGAAGCCCTTCGGTGTCCAAAGTTGCCAATTGTATTTAAGGCGCAGAGCGTTTGTGGGATCGGCTTGAGCATGTAACAAGCAATTGAGCGTAGCGAGAGTGCGGAAGTGGAATTTAATTCATAGACTAACGTGATGAAATTGAAGTTCGAGACACCGCCTGATCCTGAAAGGTTGGTAGCGCGGGCAATGGCGAAGGATGTGTTCCGGATTTTCCAGGTCCCATCAATGACGCTTGCCGCAAAAGGTAACGCCACTGAGCTGTAAAAGCGACATTGAATCGCTTCCAGTGAATTAATGCACTATCCTTACGAGAAGCATGTAACGGCATCCACAGAGCGAGCGTTAGACCAACTCTTTGCACCTATAGCTAACATATAGACCATAGTCTATATAGTCACCTAAAGTCACGTTTCAGGAGCGCAATATTCATCCGCCTGCTAGAAGGGAGAGCTGCTCATTCCTCACGAGCCCACAATGACGTGGAATTCTCCACTAACTAACTAGCCTGTGGGTTGCTTCCTTCTTTTGCATGTATCGCTACGTCCGTCGCCATGACGGCGAACGATTTCTGTATGCCTTGCGTGCTTGCAGGCGGGCTCTCGATGGACCTGAGGGGGAATTTCGTCTCCTGGTTCCAGAAGGTCCAGAAGAATCACCGAAACGCGCGACAGACGACTGGGTAGACATCACGCATTGCATCTTTATGTAAGAAGTCCATGAGGCTGGGGCGTGTCACACGCGTCATACGATAAAAGTCACATATGGGGCGGATACAGATTTTCCTCAGGGGAGGGTAACGGCTATGGTGTGCAGGCAAGCAGAGCAACTGCCGAGCTGCCTCGCTTTCACATAACACCTCAATCGGGAGTTCTCCGGTTTCCTCCAGAACGTGGTTCAACGCGTTTCAATCACTTCGGGGTGTCTAAATCGCTCTAGCAGCCCCAAGGCGACGAAGAAGGTTATCTGCAAAGATGCCCCGAAAGGTATTCGGTGAGGGCGTGGAAGTTGTTTGCAGGCCTGGAAGGTTGTAAAGCAGCATCGTCCACACCAAGGCTTTATAAACTTCTACATCCAGGTCCACACACACACAAATGAGATGATGGTGTTGTGGGTCATCCATCGCCGTTTGGGCGGAACACTGCCCCATTGCGCTAGTGGTGAAAGATATTATGATGGAAAGGCGTCTTTTTAGAGTTCTTCAATTAATCGAGTGCTGGAGAGGATCTCTGCAACAACCCGTAGGCCTTGCATCTTATGAGGTGTCCGACCATGGACGATAATTTTGGTCAAGTTGAACTGGAGTCGAGCGACTCGTTGCAGAGCACTCCAGAAAGATACTGAATAGCGGAAATCAGAAGGTGTTACTTGGTTCCGAGATCTAAGACCGAATAGCGCGGTAGAAAACACAGGATAAGGATAAGAGACGAGAAGCTCTTCGAGTGTGGACCAGTGAAAATTATCCGCTGTCCTAACTGCGGCGCGTGTAGGATGACGCCCCACAAGTGTTGGAGGACTCAAGTTTACATCGGCTGATGATAAAAAGATAAAAAACACCGAAACTATTGTTTATTATCATACAAGCTTCCGTGCAGTAGACAGCCTTTCATCGGGTACAAAAATAGTTTCCATAATTATAAATTTTGCAAATTCAATACAGATTCTAAATAAATAAACAATAAATACATTTTGTACCTAATGGACTGCAATCCTTTGTATGAAAGCTTGTACGATAATAAACCATAGTTTCGGTGTTTTTTAAATCCTTTTGTCACTTGCGTTAACCGTACGTGGCTCAGTTTCGACATTCCCTCATTATCGGGTTATTCCAGGTCATTCCCTAAATGCGATTCAATTGCCCCGTAGAAAGCTTCCGCCATCAAGAGGAAAACAAACAAACAAAACAAAAACAACAAAAGTTCGTATGCATCCCCCCCTCCAAAGTCAGTTGAGAAAAGACACCACAACTGAAATTCCAATGGAAACTTTATTCACATGTCGACTGATAGCCGAAGCAGTAGACTTAAATGTATGCATCGGCAAACTGAGTTAGATACAACATTGTCCTAAAAGGGATGGATTGAGGGTTCACTCGTTTATTGTGTCTCAAAAAGCAGCAATCCTGGCAATTTCGGTTGACAAACGAGCGTTTGTCGCTTCAACGTCTGGTGCCTGAAAGAGAAAAAAGAATAAGCACGTTTACATCGGTGCAAATTGACGTACGTTACATGACAACTGATATGCGCAGCCGATATGAAATGCTACCGACATTAGGGATTTGCAGTACAGCTTGGGACAAAAGTTTACGGAACACTGGGGTGTCGTCTTTGTTACTGTGCTCGCTGATATTTGGATTCTTGTTATATAATGGTTCAGCAAATTGTAAGTATTTCTGCTTCATATTTAGGTAGCGTGATATTTTCTTCGACTACATGCAAAGGGGTTCAAGAAGGTCTTAGCTACGTGGTATTCTTTGTAGATTTTTTCAGTGAATTCAAAAAGTTGCGCGACCCACGTGGTACTGAACTTTAGCCACTCATCAATTCTTCGTTCCCACATCTAATTGAACAGGCGGCATGGCCGGGTTGGTCAAGGCGTCCCGATCGTTGGTGGTAGCCAAGGTCGTGCTGAAGACTGCGGGGTGATGCGTTCGAATCCTAAGACGGAATGTGCTTTCTGGGGTCTTCCTTGGATTTTCCGAATACGTTCCAGGTGAATTCGACACAGTTCCCTTGAAGTCGGCCCATGACACACATTTGCCACCCCACACTCCTTCCTGCTGTCCTCTCTCCATCTGTCCACGTCTGTACGCCGCTCATAGCCGCAGTTGCTTCGCGGCGCTAATACGGAACTAAAAAATAATTTAATTGCTCACATCTGTTTCAAATTACTCGCACGCTCTCTTTAACTATTCATGTGAACAAAGAGCATTGCATCGAATGCTCTCTGCGAAGTTGCTACGTTACACGATTGGTGGCGCTACACTAAGACTGGCCGTGCGACAGGGGCAGCGGGGTCCAGAAAATTCGATAGCGCGGACAATGGAGATGAGGAGCGTGCTCCGGACTTCCCATATCAGCACCGCAAATTACCTCGAGCAATGGGTTTAAATATGACTAGAGCACTGCATGGGCCTCAATCTATCGGCCCGACCCAGCCCGTTCCGACGCCACGGAGGCGTATCCGACCGGGGCCCAACGCGGACGCCGTAAGTCCGGCCGAGGCCCGCATCGCAGATGCAATGGGGCGGACACTGTACACACCAAACAGCGTATACCTCACATACTTGGAACGCGCAAGCGCAGCTTTTGATGCGGTATGTACTTGTAGCAACACGCGGGCGTCGAGTCTAGCGCGCCTGCCCACGGTAGTGCACTGCACTGGCCGCATTTTCAGGCACGACCCCAACCCGGGCTTTCCTTGATTTACCCGCCCGACTCAAGCGCGAAGGATCTGAAGTTTCTCGGGCCAAGCCCGGATCGAGCCCCAGAAATTTATAAGATACACGACCCAGTGCATCAGGCTGTAAAATTTGGCCGTGGGTATCTAACATGGTGGTAACACAGGCTCGAGACCGACGTAGGCCTGGCAATGTACGGGCTGGTCCATAAAGGTCAAACCGGAGGGCAGCCCAAGCCCACAAAAAATAAGCTTTACCCGGCTCACTCCGGCCGACGGGCCGGTCTGGCCGGGCTGGGGTTTGCGGGCATGCCCGCGCCCGTGTAGTGCTCTAGTCCACGGTGCATGACGCAGGCGAGATCCACAGCATGGCGAGGTCGAGAATTAGTTGACGCCTATGTTGTAGCGTTTTAGAAGAATGACGGCTGGAGCACCCAGCTCCATGGCTTATCTGGTTTCAAAACCTATGTTGAGGATTATACAATGCGAAAGACTCGGCCCGACTCAAGCCCGGCTCAATGACGACTCAAAGACAAGCTCGGCCCGACTGCGACTCGAGACCTCTTGGACTGAACGCCAGCCCACCCCGGTCCCGCAGCCAAAACGGCTTTGAGGACCGATTTCGGCCCGCGGGCCGGGCCGGGCTGTGGCTTTCGGGCATGGCCGTCCCTTTGCAGCGCTCTAAGCATGACTACGCCTATCACTGTCAGCATCAATGCATTCCCGTTGCCTTGCTCATTCGACTCCTCGTAGTGCATAAGAAAGCTTGAGGAACACATCCGGGGAATGACGAGACGGACACGAAGGACTCAGCAATCCCTCTACATCCCTTCCTAGGGAGCTCCGCAACTTTGTGTGATAGTTTCCCCTCTTTTCTTGGTTTTCTCATTAAATATTCATTGTCAGTTTTGAGCGCTTTGTATCGTCTGTTCATTCCCGGGTGTTCCTCAAGGTTTGTTCTGCACTATGAACGTTCACCAGCTAGCCGCAATCCTTTCAGTTCACTTCAATTCACACTTTGCAGCGCCTTTTAGGCAAGTTCAATAAATGAAATGAATGAAAATGAAAATGAAATTCTCTCTATTCGAATCCCTTTCCATCCCGGTATGCCATTGACGTAATACCTAGGAACCGGGGTACTCGGTGTCTATGAGCCATGGCGTCGTCAGTGCAAATATAACAATGACTTAGACAGCCGGGGACAACGCTGGACTCTGTCTCTCTCTGTCCATGTTATATGTGCGCTGATTACGTCATGATTGTCATTGACGATCGGTGGCACGTGCTGTACTCACTCGAACAGGCAGCCATACACTCGTTGAATGACCTGAAGTTGTTTGCGTTGGCACCACAAACACCGTGTACGAACTGTCTGCAAGTGCCAGCAGCCCGACTGTAGTGGAACCTCGGGATGTAAGCCATACACCGTCCAGGTTTTGGTGGAAGCAGGCAGGCTAGCCGTACTGGAATTGCCGCGTATGATTCTGGGCAGATTGAGAGCGATTGTTACACTGGGAGAAATCGTCGTTCGTTACACCAAGCACAGTGGGGAGAGGAGAGAAGGGGAAGAAAGGATGTGCGCCC
This sequence comes from Ornithodoros turicata, assembly GCF_037126465.1. NCBI lineage: Eukaryota > Metazoa > Arthropoda > Arachnida > Ixodida > Argasidae > Ornithodoros > Ornithodoros turicata. The sequence goes on from NC_088201.1 coordinate 163,623,679, forward strand.
TTTCCTCACACATTTGAGAAGCGTGCTGTGTATCTTCGCTCTATGGGAAATTTGTAAAACTCTTATTCAGGCAATTGCGTTGATTCGCAGGCAGCTGCATCAATATTGAAGCAGAATCACAGAGTACCGACGTTAAAGCAAAAAACAGCGACACGCTAGTAATCTTTACTTGTCTGACTTCGCACGAGGAACCTCAGTAACAGTAGTCGATTGTAGTGCATCGTATACGCTATCGCCTTTGCATACGTAATGGTAGCGCGGTGGATCTGCGCAATGCGCAAATCCCTCTTTAGGTTTGGCGCGTGCGCAGAACCACCACGCCATCCCTCACGTACGCAGAAAGCGATAGCGTACGATGCAGCAAAACTCCTTCATAACATTTTTACGTTGACTATGCTTTCCACCCCGGCAGTTTCACAGTATGGGAAACTGAGAGATTATCAGAGATTTACATCACTTGGCTTTACTATTTATGGGTTTGTGTAAACTATGGGAAATTCGCACTCATCTTTCCCACTAAAATGCTTTGGTCCGGATACCGCGCTTATCGACGTTTGTTCCGTACTGCGGTTATTGTGTTGGCCATGGCGTTCAATTGCTGGGTGACCTGCCTTCCTATGAGCACCATGTTCATCGATGTAGTGCGTCTCTGCTGACTTCTTAGGGAACTATGCTGACAAGGTCTGACGCATTACAAGGTATGAGCAAAACACCGGGAAAAAACACAGTCAACACAGTCGGTGCCGCCTGTGCCGTTCTACTGTACCACATACTATGACTGGGCTATACCATGGGCTGCGCAGTCAACGCCCACAGTCATGGACCGAACGCATGACATTATCGTCATCAACGCTGTCATATTGGACAACTAGAATCAGAGAACTGCACGGGGACAGCACGTAAAACTCGGCATGGACATACCTGCAGCGAGGCAAACGATCAGAGCGATCACCAGGATAGCCTTCATGGCAGGAGTCTTCCGGAGGTGTCCGTGAAAGGGAGTGTAGTTTCAGAGAACGACGATCGGTTTGTCACTACGGGATACCTGAGATTCTCATATATGAGTGCGTCTCATTTCATCGTTCGCTCATATCAGTGTAATGTGCCTTCAAGTGTCGCCGTCCGTGTAGTCGTGATAAGCAACAATACGAAAGTAGTTTCGACACACGTGTTTCAAATTTCTGGCCAGCACACACTGGCTGTCCAAATCGATTGTGAAGAAATGGAACGTTATTCGTAGAATTCCCCGGCGCACTTGGAGCACCGCTATATCAGGGAGCGTGTTCCAGGTACAGTGTGTAACGAGTGGCTGAGAGATGTGACCTTGACAGTTTGCCAAGAAAAACAAAAGACTGGCAGATATGATACAAGTTTCAGTCCCATGAAGTCAACAACAACGAGAGAGCTGCTTATTGGAGATAGTGCGTTGTTCCCCCTGTTGAATGTGGTCCGCAGCAAGCTCTTCCGTACCCCTTAGGGCGGCCCATACTATAACCTCCGCACCCAGTGCTCTCTCCAATTCTGCTGGGGGCGACGAGAACTCTTCACGGACCCTGACATGCGAAGGGGCAACCGCTGCTGCCACTTTCCCTCTGGAGCACGTGACCTCGCCAACCTCGCAGCCAACGTCGCGTCTCTGAAAGGAGGAAATGACCAATCTGCACCGCTAGCGTTTTTCTCCTTCATTCGCTTTATTTCGCTCCAGCAGTTTCGGTGATGCGATGTACGGGCAGGTTCTTCACGAAATTGAGCCCTTGAAGCCTTCTCAGTAAAATTGGTCGTCAATTATTCCACGTGATCTCCAGACGGCAGTCGTACAAAATTGGTGTTACAGGGGCCACTACAAGCGCACCGCCGTCTTGAGCGAACTACGCACGTCCAGGAAAACGCCCCATCTCATATTTCACTCTTTCTCTGCCCGCGTCACCTTGAGCGTTACCTCAACTCCCTCCGTTACCTTTGTAACGTGGAGGACAAGGTGTCCAGTCGGGGGGAAGCAAAACCTATATATAGACTTTTCCCTTTTTGTTAACAAATGACATCATAGTGTTCCACAGCGCTACCAATTTGGTGGAGTTGAACTACGCTCGAAGCTAGAGGGGCGAACAAGGTCAGCCCGAAAGTAGGATCTTGAGGGGATTACGATGGTCCCTGGAGGAGACACAACCTTCTTTCCTACTTTTCTTTCAATACGAGGCGCGAAGACGTGCCAGTTTGTGGAACCTTGCCCTCCCCTTCCGATTTGTATCGGTCTGTCTTCCTACGTCATGATGACGTTTCTCGCGTAGAGTTCTATTGCTGAATTGAGAGGTAACGACTTCCTATGTCCCATGCCAACATCCCATCCAGACTGCATTGTTTGGCGTCAGGACCGTGTAGTACTTCGGTGCCTACTTTAAAAAGATGTGGCCTACCACACACGCACACATATATACATAGTTTCAAAAGCTGGAGTTGGGTCGGACGGCTGCGTAATTATAGTGAACGTTGAGATAAATGAGAGACAGAAGACAAAAGTAGGGGAAGTAACAAAAATGGTTTATTGAAACTTAAAAGTTATAAAAGTTAGGGGCGATGTCAACGGTTCGTCGGAAGCTCCGCCTTCTTCGGAACGAAATAGCTAAATGTGGCCACGAAACTGATAAGGTGCTTGCCAATGACGTCATGATCGGTTGGGGAAATTCCCGTCACCTTGCGGTTGTCAATGGGGATAATTCCAGAATGCTTTTGCGTCAGCTCCAGGACTGATGTCATCGTCCTTGTGGGTCAGTGGGGTTTTTGATCTGGCTGAAACGAGAAAAGGCAACAGGGTCTTAACTAGATAGTTCTTATTGTTGACAGCATGTCATGTCCTCCTTATATATATATATATTTGTAAGTCAAACATCGCCATGCCAGTACTGGACAGCTGTTTCGGCCTCCTTGGGCCTCATCAGCAGTACGCAGGCAGGCAACGTTTGAGCGGATGGTGTCAGAAGGTCACGTGGCACGTGATGCTTCCTGTCAGGGTGTCCTAAGATACCTCTGAAATCCCAGTGCAAAGCAAGTCAAGTGTATAAGGGGGGAAAAAATAGCACGAGCTCTCTGGCTGCGCGTATAGCATATGTTCATAAGTCAAACGTCGCCATGCCAGTACTGGACAGCTGTTTCGGCCTTCTTGGGCCTCATCAGCAGTACGCAGGCAGGCAACGTTTGAGCGGATGGCGTCAGAAGGTCACGTGGCACTCGATGCCTCCCGTCAGGGTGTCCTAAGACACCTCTGAAAGCATATATATATGAATGTATAAATGGATACAGATGGACGCGAAAACAAATAGACTACAAGTAATGAAGAGACTTGGGAGGCCGTATAAGGGTTAAGAACACTTGCTACTTTTATTACATTAATATTTAATGGGGTACTAGAAATAGATTAACAGTTAGGGGTCGACGTTTCAGCAGTCAGCGCTGCCTTCAACAGGACTAAACTTGGAAATAGGTGACAAGGGCTTATATATAAGGGAAAGGGGGGGAAATGAGAGGGTAACGTGTGCATGTGGAGCGGAGTTGGTGATGTTGCAGGAGCATTGTTGCTAATTGAGCACTTTTTATTGCGCACTGCATTGAGCGTTGCATTGAGCACTTGCAGGGGCGTTGGCCGTCTTCCAGGAGGCTTCTCCTTGGTCGTCTGGTAAACCTAAAATGATAAAAAGAGAGACGGCAGAAAGAACGAAAGAGGGTCAGGGGACTTGGTCTACGAGCTAAGGCTGCGAACTGTAGATAATACGCTGGGGTCTTTGTTTATCGTAGACTGGAATTTGTGGATTAGGAATGATTCACGCTGTTGTTTGCTACGGTCTGAAGGGTAACCAGATTGTAAGATGTACACGCGGATATCCTTGAATTAGTGGCCGGTTTGATTGAAATGACGCGACACAGTGAGATTTGGTTTCTTTGTAATATCGGACCTGTGATTATTCAAAGGAATTCGGAATGATGTTGTACTTTGGCCAACATATTGTGCTTTGCATGCGTTGCATTCCAATAGTATACTACGTTGGATGAGTTGCAGTCAGATGTAGCTTTGATTTTTACTTGGAAGCTGCTGTTTGTGCTTCGTACCCTGTGTGCAGTCTGCATTACAATACAAATTTGGCATCTTCGTCCGTTGCATGGGTGGCAGCTTTCGGTTGTTGGAGGTGGCTTATTGACTTTTGGGTTGACTAGGTGGTCTTGCAGTGGTCTTGCACGACGATATGCTATGCGAGGCGGTTCTAGGAATATTTCTCCAAGGCGCTCAGACTGTGTTAAAATTTGGTGATGATGTTTCAGTATATTTTTAAGGTTAGGGATCGCGCCATTGAAGGTGACTGTAAGATTAACCCGCTTGGGGCGCTCGGAGCGTGTTGAGTTTTTTAGAAGTTCACTGCGATTAGTACAGCGGGCTCTACATATACCGTCCTTCACGAGATCCTGGGGGAAGTTTCGGCAGACCAGCGTGTTTTGAAGATCGTTAAGGTTTGCGTCCAGCTCGTAATCTTGGGAACAACTGCGCCGGTAGCGGAGGGCCTGACTGTACGGGATGGCCAATTTAGTATGTCGGGGATGGTAGCTGTTAAATGATATGTACTGTTGGCAGTCAGTCGGTTTTCAGTAAAGATTTATTACGAGAAAAATAAAGGTTTTCCCTCCCGATTTTTTGCGAACGATCCATCGAACGAATTTTTGTTCTAAAAACGGTTTTGGTATCTGGTGACCGAAGAGATCAGGTGTTCTCATTGGAACAACTTCGTAGCTTTTATAATTAAAAAGTTAATTATTGAAAGTTAATTATGACATTGCGTTAGGAGTCTGATAATGTCCTCCTAGGGAGTGCCCTTCGGCATATGCTATATTGCAATTGATTTCATCTCGGAAAAAGTGATATATATCTTAAAAATATATGGTCACATTTAGCAGGGATACCCTGTGTGTATATATATATATATATATAAGTACAGAAAAGGTAAAGAAGGGATTCAGAAGCCTTGAGGGAGACTTTAAAAAATTTATTACAACTAATTACGGGAGAGAACTAAGGTTTATTTACATGTTACAGGGGTCGACGTTTCGGCGACAGCGTCGCCTTCCACAGGACTAAAGGGGATTGTAGTGGGTCATCGCTTATAGAAGGGCGGGAAGAGTTACGAGAGAGGAGGAATCCGCACGTGGAACGGGTGCTGGTCTTGGGGGTTTTTCCAGGAGCTTTGTCCTTGGTCGTCACTGGGGAGTGGAGATCTGTAAAGATAAAAGGAAGAGGCGGCAGAAAGAACGGAAGTGGGTCGATGTGCTCAAACCTCATCATGAGCTGAGGCTGCGGACTGTGGACAATATGCCCGGGTCTTCGTTTATTGTGCATTGGAATTTATGGATTAAATAAGACTCACGTTGTTGTCTGCTACGGTTGGATGTGAAACTTGACTGTAAAATGAACACAGTTATGTCACTGAAGGAATGGCCGGGATCGCGAAAGTGGCGGGAGACCGGGAGATTTGGTTTCTTTGTCACATCTGATTTATGATTGTTGAATCGAATTCTGAAACTTGTTGTAGTTTGGCCAATGTACTGCGCATTACAAAAATTGCACTATAATAAATATACGACGTTAGAGGAGTTGCAGTCGTGGTCGCCACTTATCTTTATATGGAAATTACAATTTGTACTGTGAACTGTATCCGCGGTCTGCATCAGGTTACATATTTGACATCTACGTCCCATGCAAGGGTGGCAGCCTTTTGCTGTATGTTCCGGTTTGTTAATCTTAGCGTGTACCAAGTGATCCTGAATGTTCTGCGCACGACGGTATGTTATACGGGGCGGTGTAGGGAATATTTCCTTCAGACGTTCCGACTGGGATAGAAGGGGCTGGTGCCGTTGTAAGATATTTTTAAGGTCAGGGATATTACCATTAAAGGTTAGAGTGAGGTTAACACATTCTTCATCTTTAGGTTGCTTTGATTCTTTCAGGAGATCCGTGCGGTTCGTATGGCGGGCTTTACTAAGTGCATTTTTCACTAGGTCTGGCGGGAATTGTCGATTAACTAAAGTTTCTTCAAGGCTGTCAAGGTTAGCATCTAGTTCGTCATCGCGGGAGCATATTCTTCTGTAGCGTATGGCCTGACTGTAAGGGATGGCTAATTTGTATGTCGCGGATGACAACTGTTGAATGACAAGTACTGCTGGGAGTCTGTTGGTTTACGGTACAAGTTTGTTTCTATGGAGTTGTTACAAATCTTAACATGAACGCCCAGAAAGTTTATGGCTTCTTTAGAATAAGTGTGAGTAAATTTTATAGTCGGGTGGACGTTATTAAAATTATCTATGAACGACAAAAGGCTTTCCTCAGAATGGGGCCACAACATGAATACGTCATCGAGGTAGCGTTTGTAGACAAGGGGTTTGAGCAAACATGTTTCTAGGAAGCGTTCTTCAAGATAGCCCATGAACATATTAGCATAATTGGGGGCCGTTTTCGTTCCCATAGCTGTACCACTAATTTGGAGATAATGCTTGTTGTCGAATTCAAAATTGTTGCACGTAAGTATCAGCGAGATCAGAGTTTCTAGGAGAGCTGAGTGAAGCGGGTTATCGGACAATTTGTTAAAAACGTCTATTACTGCACGGGTGCCATCATCATGTGGAATGTTAGTGTACAGCGAGGTGACGTCCAATGTAACTAACAGACAAGCCGCGGGGACCTTGGTATCGGAAATTATTTGAAGGAAGTGGTTAGTATCCTTGATGTACGATGGTAATTTGGGAGGGATATCCTTTAGGAGGAAATCGACGAAGGTGGAAATCTTTTCCGTTGCTGTGCCATTGGATGATATTATCGGGCATCCGGGATTTCCGGGTTTATGAATTTTTGGAAGCATGTAAAACCTACCGGGTTTCGGGTCCCGTGGGGAAAGGTATTCGAGCAGGGTGTCATCAATTTTCTTTTCTGATTTTAGTTTCCTTAGTGTTTTAGTAATTTTGCTGTGAATATCAACGGTGGGGTCGCTATCCATGGTTCTGTAGAATGTTTCGCAGCTAAGTTGTCGAAGTTGTCTGCGAAACATTCTACAGAACCATGGATAGCGACCCCACCGTTGATATTCACAGCAAAATTACTAAAACACTAAGGAAACTTAAATCAGAAAAGAAAATTGATGACACCCTGCTCGAATACCTTTCCCCACGGGACCCGAAACCCGGTAGGTTTTACATGCTTCCAAAAATTCATAAACCCGGAAATCCCGGACGCCCCATAATATCATCCAATGGCACAGCAACGGAAAAGATTTCCACCTTCGTCGATTTCCTCCTAAAGGATATCCCTCCCAAATTACCATCGTACATCAAGGATACTAACCACTTCCTTCAAATAATTTCCGATACCAAGGTCCCCGCGGCTTGTCTGTTAGTTACATTGGACGTCACCTCGCTGTACACTAACATTCCACATGATGATGGCACCCGTGCAGTAATAGACGTTTTTAACAAATTGTCCGATAACCCGCTTCACTCAGCTCTCCTAGAAACTCTGATCTCGCTGATACTTACGTGCAACAATTTTGAATTCGACAACAAGCATTATCTCCAAATTAGTGGTACAGCTATGGGAACGAAAATGGCCCCCAACTATGCTAATATGTTCATGGGCTATCTTGAAGAACGCTTCCTAGAAACATGTTTGCTCAAACCCCTTGTCTACAAATGCTACCTCGATGACGTATTCATGTTGTGGCCCCATTCTGAGGAAAGCCTTTTGTCGTTCATAGATAATTTTAATAACGTCCAACCGACTATAAAATTTACTCACACTTATTCTAAAGAAGCCATAAACTTTCTGGGCGTTCATGTTAAGATTTGTAACAACTCCATAGAAACAAACTTGTACCGTAAACCAACAGACTCCCAGCAGTACTTGTCATTCAACAGTTGTCATCCGCGACATACAAATTAGCCATCCCTTACAGTCAGGCCATACGCTACAGAAGAATATGCTCCCGCGATGACGAACTAGATGCTAACCTTGACAGCCTTGAAGAAACTTTAGTTAATCGACAATTCCCGCCAGACCTAGTGAAAAATGCACTTAGTAAAGCCCGCCATACGAACCGCACGGATCTCCTGAAAAAATCAAAGCAACCTAAAGATGAAGAATGTGTTAACCTCACTCTAACCTTTAATGGTAATATCCCTGACCTTAAAAATATCTTACAACGGCACCAGCCCCTTCTATCCCAGTCGGAACGTCTGAAGGAAATATTCCCTACACCGCCCCGTATAACATACCGTCGTGCGCAGAACATTCAGGATCACTTGGTACACGCTAAGATTAACAAACCGGAACATACAGCAAAAGGCTGCCACCCTTGCATGGGACGTAGATGTCAAATTTGTAACCTGATGCAGACCGCGGATACAGTTCACAGTACAAATTGTAATTTCCATATAAAGATAAGTGGCGACCACGACTGCAACTCCTCTAACGTCGTATATTTATTACAGTGCAATTTTTGTAATGCACAGTACATTGGCCAAACTACAACAAGTTTCAGAATTCGATTCAACAATCATAAATCAGATGTGACAAAGAAACCAAATCTCCTGGTCTCCCGCCACTTTCGCGAACCCGGCCATTCCTTCAGTGACATAACTGTGTTCATTTTACAGTCAAGTTTCACATCCAACCGTAGCAGACAACAACGTGAGTCTTATTTAATCCATAAATTCCAATGCACAATAAACGAAGACCCGGGCATATTGTCCACAGTCCGCAGCCTCAGCTCATGATCAGGTTTGAGCACATCGACCCACTTCCGTTCTTTCTGCCGCCTCTTCCTTTTATCTTTACAGATCCCCACTTCCCAGTGACGACCAAGGACAAAGCTCCTGGAAAAAACCCCAAGACCAGCACCCGTTCCACGTGCGGATTCCTCCTCTCTCGTAACTCTTCCCGCCCTTCTATAAGCGATGACCCACTACAATCCCCTTTAGTCCTGCGGAAGGCTACGCTGTCGCCGGAACGTCGACCCCTGTAACATGTAAATAAACCTTAGTTCTCTCCCGTAATTAGTTGTAATAAATTTTTTAAACTCTCCCTCAAGGCTTCTGAATCCCTTCTTTACCTTTTCTGTACTTATATACTTACGTGTCCATCCGTACCCCCTGAATCATCAGCATATATATATATATATATATATATATATATATATTTCTTTAATAGTATGGAGTAACACTGGCTTGCATAACAAGTTGTAAAAAGAAGAAAAGCGTGAACGTTTCGACACCTATTCGGGCGTCATCATCAGCACAGGAAAATGAAACGGGGGCTTAAAACGGGAATCCTTTTAAACCCTTGTAACAGACTGGTAAGGGCCCCTTGTGACTGTTACAGGCATTTATCTCGCTATGAATGTGCCAAGATTCAAGGAATTTTCTCACCCCCCATCTGTGTTCAAAGGTCAATGTCTACGGTCTACAAACGGCTGTTTTCGTCCGATGGAGCAACCCCCAGAGCGTACGGCTTACCTAAGGTACATAAGCCCGACGTACCACTCCGACCGATAGTGTCCTTCACGGGTGCACCAACGTATCAGCTTTCAAGGTTCCTCGTTGAACTGTTGAGTCCCATCATGTACAAGAATGGACACTCTACAAAGAACTCACGTGAATTTTGCTCCAGTGTTCGTGATGTAGTGATCAACAGTGATGAAACCATGGTGTCGTTTGACGTTGTATCACTCTTCACGAATGTCCCCATTGCTCTTGTTATCGACGTGGCCAAAGATCGCCTGAACAGTGACGACACCCTTTCTGAACGCACTACACTTTCCGTGACCGAAGTTATATCCTTGTTAACATTTTGTCTCCACGAAACATATTTTAAATTCGACAACGTGATATATAAGCAGATTGAAGGTTGCCCTATGGGAAGTCCTGTCTCGGTCTCTGCCGCGAACCTTGTCATGGAATACATTGAAGAACAGGTTCTCAGCTCCCATATCATCGATATTAAATTCTACAAACGCTATGTGGATGACACTTTTGTAGTTCTGAAACGCAATGACGTCATCCCATTTCATGCATTACTCAACAGTGTTCACCCCAACATCCAGTTTACCCTAGAGGAGGAGGAGAATTCACAGCTTCCTTTTCTTGATGTTTTAGTATCACGTAGTGACTCAGGTGCAATTAACACCAGTGTCTATCATAAACCCTGTGATAATGGATCGGTTTTAGATTTTTACTCTGACCATGCGCCCGAACACAAGCGTGCTGCCATCAGGTTCCTTTTTAATCGTTCTGACGAGATACCTAGCACGTATCAAGCTAAGAAATCTGAGCAGTTTTTAGCCACTAACATTCTATCTAAGTGTCATTACCCCGAGCGTTTCATCAAAGACACGGTCTCCAAAATGTGTTCCGTCTCAGATAACCGACCTGCCCCCGACAATATTGTATGCATTCCTTATGTACGTGGCCTATCAGAGTCAGTACGAAGGCTGTTAAAGCCATTTGGTATTGTAACCACTTTCAAGCCCCGTCAAACATTACGCAACATTCTGTGCCATCCCAAGGACTCTGTGCCCCACATGTACAAAGCAGGGGTTGTATACAAACTGGAATGTCAACAATGCGACACGTGCTATGTAGGGGAAACTGCGAGGAAGAAGGTCACCAGAATGAAGGAGCACAAGGCACAATTGACAAAACCACCAGCAAAGAATCAACGCACCGAACTTGTCGATCACGTGTTAAGAACAGGACATACTTTCAATTTTGACAACGCGACAGCATTGACCTTTGAACACAGATGGGGGGTGAGAAAATTCCTTGAATCGTGGCACATTCATAGCGAGATAAATGCCTGTAACAGTCACAAGGGGCCCTTACCAGTCTGTTACAAGGGTTTAAAAGGATTCCCGTTTTAAGCCCCCGTTTCATTTTCCTGTGCTGATGATGACGCCCGAATAGGTGTCGAAACGTTCACGCTTTTCTTCTTTTTACAACTTCTTATGCTAGCCAGTGTTACTCCATACTATTAAAGAAACATGTCGCCTGGCTTTTGGTCCATCTTCATATATATATATATATATTTGAAATAAATGGGAGACAGAAGACGAAAGTAGGGGAAGTAACAAAAAAAGGGTTTATTAAAACTTAAAAATAATAAAAGTTAGGGAGGATGTCTACGTTACGGCGGAAGCTCCGCCTTCTTCGGGACAAAAGAGCTAAATGTGGCCACGAGGCTGATAAGGGGCTTGAGAATGACGTGGTCGGTTGGGGGAAATTCCCGCCACCTGGCGGTTGTCAATTGGGGAAATTCCAGAGCGTTTTTGTGTCAGGTCCAGGAGTGGGGTCATCGTCCTTGTGGGTCAGTGGGGATTTTGATCTGCCTGAAACGAGAAAAGGCAACAGGGTCTTATCTAGGTTGTTAGACTTCTTATTGTTGACAGCATGCCAGGGTCCTCGTTAATGGCCGATCGGAATTTGTAAATTAGGTAAGATTCCCGCTGTTCCCGGGAGCGGTCGGAGGTAAAGTTCGACTGGAGAATAAAAACTGAGGCTTCGTTGATTGAATGTTCTGGTTGTTTGAAATGGCGTGAGACTGGAAGATTAGGTTTCTTGGTAACATCCGATCGGTGATTGTTGAATCTAATTCGGAAAGAAGTTTTTGTCTGACCCACGTATTGGGCCCGGCATGTGTTGCATTGGATTAGATAGATAACGTTGCATGAGTTACAGTCTACGTCTGCGTTGATCTTGACGGTAAAGTTGGAATTCGTACTTCTGACCGTTTGTGCGGTCTGCATTAACTTGCAAATCTGGCATCTCCTGCCATTACATGGATGACAGCCCGCCGGATGGCTAGTGGGTTCGCCTACTTTAGAGCGGACCAAGCTATCTTGTAAGTTGCGTGTACGTCTGTAAGCGACACGTGGTGGATTAGGAAATATGTTTTTCGTGCGTTCTGACTGGAGAAGGATACTGTGGTGGCGGCTAAGTATGCTGTTAATGTTTGGGATATTTCCGGCGAATGTTACAGTTAAGTTCACGGCATTACTTTCTGATTTGTTTTGTAAATTTCTGTCCAGATCTGGACAGAAATTTAGAACAGCTGCAACAAACCTTTGTCGGTCGTCAGTATCCACCCGATCTAGTTCAAGATGCTCTCAACAGAGCTCGCAAGGCAAACCGTCTAAGCTTACTGGAGAAAAGACAAAACAAATCAGAAAGTAATGCCGTGAACTTAACTGTAACATTCGCCGGAAATATCCCAAACATTAACAACATACTTAGCCGCCACCACAGTATCCTTCTCCAGTCAGAACGCACGAAAAACATATTTCCTAATCCACCACGTGTCGCTTACAGACGTACACGCAACTTACAAGATAGCTTGGTCCGCTCTAAAGTAGGCGAACCCACTAGCCATCCGGCGGGCTGTCATTCATGTAATGGCAGGAGATGCCAGATTTGCAAGTTAATGCAGACCGCACAAACGGTCAGAAGTACGAATTCCAACTTTACCGTCAAGATCAACGCAGACGTAGACTGTAACTCATGCAACGTTATCTATCTAATCCAATGCAACACATGCCGGGCCCAATACGTGGGTCAGACAAAAACTTCTTTCCGAATTAGAATCAACAATCACCGATCGGATGTTACCAAGAAACCTAATCTTCCAGTCTCACGCCATTTCAAACAACCAGAACATTCAATCAACGAAGCCTCAGTTTTTATTCTCCAGTCGAACTTTACCTCCGACCGCTCCCGGGAACAACGGGAATCTTACCTAATTTACAAATTCCGATCGGCCATTAACGAGGACCCTGGCATGCTGTCAACAATAAGAAGTCTAACAACCTAGATAAGACCCTGTTGCCTTTTCTCGTTTCAGGCAGATCAAAATCCCCACTGACCCACAAGGACGATGACCCCACTCCTGGACCTGACACAAAAACGCTCTGGAATTTCCCCAATTGACAACCGCCAGGTGGCGGGAATTTCCCCCAACCGACCACGTCATTCTCAAGCCCCTTATCAGCCTCGTGGCCACATTTAGATCTTTTGTCCCGAAGAAGGCGGAGCTTCCGCCGTAACGTAGACATCCTCCCTAACTTTTATGATTTTTAAGTTTTAATAAACCCTTTTTTTGTTACTTCCCCTACTTTCGTCTTCTGTCTCCCATTTATTTCAACTATAATTACGTAGCCGTCCGATCCAACTCCAACTTCTCAAGATATATATATATATATATATAGGTCGAGGGAAGTACGGAATGGTGTCCCAGAAAACGTGTAATTGAATTATAATAAAAAAAACTACACCACCTACAGTCATGCAGTCAACGGCATTTGTTCCTACTGGGTGTTTGCCACCTCCTCATGTGAATGTCGTGTAACGTAAGTTTAATTATGTAAATTTTTGCGAGCTTAAGTCTGAAATTTGCCTAGTAAAGGTGACTTTTTTAACCCACCAATGTGAATAGCGTGTCTAATTTAGTCAAATTATTGATAATTTACAGGGATATTCAGGAGCTATCCCATCGAAAAAAATAGCCGAACTGATTTGGTGCGCCGTTGAATACACGAAACTTTGAAGCCTCAATTTCGGGAATTTTTTTTGGTAGTTCGGTTTGCAATATCGATTGGATTTCTTGGTTGATCTGTCTAAGTACGCTACTGGCTCTCAAGTTCTGTAAACAAAAAAAAACAAAAAAAAAACGTTAGGTTGACTTGTGAAATTTTGGAGTTCAATTAAAGAAATTCAATTTATTTTAATTAAAATCAAATGAAAATATTTTTGCTAGATGGCGAATTGAATTGCCACACAAGTGCCGTTTACCCCGTATTTTTCCGTCGCCCCGTTTTTTTAAAAAGTCCGAATGACACGTTTTTTGAAACACCCTGTATAGAGAGAGAGAGAGAGAAACAAAGACACCGGAGACTGAAGTAAGGAGAGAGGGAAAGTTAGTTGTTAAAATGGCATTAAAACTAAGGGTCTGGGGAAGTCTACGTTTCGGCGGAGGCTCCGCCTTCCTCGGGACTAAGACGAAAATCTATGTACAAGGTCTTTAAAAAGTTACAAAAGTGTCGTCACAGCCGGCACAGTTCCACTGCGGCGGTCGTCAGTGAGTCAGGTTCTGGAAGGTTCCCCTTTGTTCATCACGATTGCACCTCCCCTGTCTGCCCTTTTAATAAGGATATCGTCTATAAGTAGTCTGGGAGTCACCAAATACTGCGACTGTAGGGCCCAAAGTTAACAGCAGCTGAGCAGCGCAGCCTTTCCGACCTACAGAACTGTGGCGATATGATTATCAAAAGGGCAGACAAGGAAGTGCAATCGTAGTGATGAACAAAGAGGACTACCTTAACGAGGGCTTCCGACAACTGGGCTGTAACACGTTCTATAAGCCGCATGACAGTTATCCAACGAACAAGATAGCTGCCGAAATCACCGAAACCCTTAAACCCCTAAAAGCGCGCGAAATAATCGACTCCTGCTATATGAATTTCTATCCCCCCCCTACGCTAAACCCTGTCTAAAGGTTTTACATGCTACCGAAAATCCATAAACCAGGAAACCCAGGGCGACCTATAGTTTCCACCGTCGGCACAGCCACGTAGAAAAATTCTTGCTTCGTTGACCACCTCCTTAAAGATATACCTCCCAGATTACCCTCATATATTAAGGACACTAACAATTTCCTCGAAATACTTAGCAAATGTGAACCACCCAATGCAAGCTTGCTTGTAACGCTAGACGTGACCTCTCTTTACACTAACATCCTACATGAGGATGGCGTGCTAGCAGCGGAGGCGGTGTATCAGAAGTACTCCGATCGCGCGGTTAACCCATCTGTGTTAGCAACGCACTCAACTTGATTCTCAAAAATAATAACTTTGAATTTGACGGCCGCCACTATTTACAAATAAATGACACAGCTATGGGAACAAAGATGGCACCAACGTACGCAAATATTTTCATTGGTGCACTTGAGGAAAAATTTCTAGCCGTGCGCGACAAAAAAACCAGTCCATTCAAACGCTTCCTGGACGACATATTTAAGGTTTGACTACACTCCGAACAAAACCTCACAGGATTCATTCGCGATTTCAACCTGGTACGCCCCGCCATCAAGTTCACCCACTCCTTCTCGGCAACGACTGTTAACTTCCGAGATGTAAAAGTAACCTAACCTTAACCGAGAAGGGTTTTTCCACTAACCTGTACCGAAAGCCAACTGATGCTCAACAGTAACTTTCCTTTAACAGCTGCCACCCACGCCATACTACCTCGCTATTCCTTAGCCAGGCACTGCGATACAGGAGCATCTGCTCGGACGACGATGATCTAAACAAAAACCTCACGGAATTAGAGCAAACCTTCGTTAATCGTAATTTGCCACCCAATCTAGTACGAGATGCCCTGTCCAAAGCACACTCTTAAATTTAAAATTTTTAACTGTAATTGGGGTGTAAACTAATTTTCACTCCCAAATTATACCAGCTCGAAGAAACATCCTGGGCTGAGGGGTGTTAAATGGGTGTAATAATAACGTAACACCTTATTTACAACGTCCACTGAGCTTGGGTGTAAAAGAGGCGTAAAATGGGTGTAGCGGCATAGAGCTTACATGAACTGTGTTTCTTTAGAAATCACAATGATATGCTTCATGTTACCTACAGATGCATACAACGGGGCACCTCAATAGAAATTTTGAGTCTACACTCTAAATCCTATGACGAACATGTGCCGGTTAAAAAAGTTCCCTCAGAAAGTACAGCCGGTACACAGCCGTAACCGCCTGGAAGCAGCCGTAACAGTTGTCAAATAGCAAGCACAACGATCCCTATCGCCAAATATGGGTGCCCCGCTGAATAATATGTGTGCCTCCTGAGCCGTGTACTCGTGTGCTTGTGCTTGTCGAATAATCCGTGTGCCTGCTGAATATGTGTGCCTTCGCTGGAGCGTACTACGTTGTTCCGCGTTACGCCCGTGAGGAGTGACGTGGCACCGCGTATTCTACCGCAGTGCATTCGTCGCTGCCTTCGTGCTTGTTATGTGCGCTGCAACCTCGCCTTTGATAGGATGACAACCTTGCTTTGTAAGTACAGGTTTAATGTTTGCTTAAGGTAAGTCAACCTGGCTGCGATGCAACGTGCGACGCCTGCGTTTAAGTTGTGTTTAACAATCATTCTGTGGCAGACGATGGACGCATTGCAAATGGCGGCAGGAGTGGATCGGCTACATCGGTGAAGCGACGATTTCTATTACAAGCGAGGCTAATTGCATTCTTTCGTTATAGGTGAACGTGGGACTGTATCGACTGCAAGGACGTGAGTTACAAAAAGCTGTACTATTCTAGCATTAACGTTTGAACAATACCAGCGTGATGTTCACTTCAGTTTCTTTACAGGTATTGTCCTGTCTCAACGGTCACGCATACGCGTGCAAAACTGCAACTGCTTCTCACATCGAAGAGGGGTCTGGTTCCACTTGCTCGGACAATTATTCGTCGGCCATTTCGTTTGAGGAACTGTCGTGTTCGTCACTAAGGATGATCTTGGTTGAGCTTTGCAATGCCAGCCTGGTGCATCGGAGCCCAGGCAAAAATCTGGACTGGTTCCAGAATGGTTCCATTTGAATCTGGACTGGTTCCATTTGAATGTGGATGGTCCCGCAATGGTTCCAGTTGAATCTTGATGGTCCCAGCTGGATTCGCAAGTGGGGTGGCTGGTTCCACATTGGTGAAATCAGTGGTACCACTCTGGCCTCAAATGGTTCCAGAACTTAAAGTGGGAGCCTCACAGGTACCATTTTCTTCCCACAATGGTCAATTGAACCACTTGAGATTCCAAGCTGGACAGCTTTCCCCTTTGAGATCCGTTAGGGGAAGAAGAGTCCACTCTTGCCTTATACCCTTCTGTTTTTTTTGTGTGTTTTTTTTTGTTTTTTAGCCATTATTTTGATGTATTTTAGCACACGTATGATCTATATTTCTTGCTTTTCTATCCGTGTACATCTTCGACAACTGTAACTTCAATTCGTGCTCATATTCTCATCTAAAGGCAAATGTCATAAAATGTACCAGCAAAGTGTCAAAAGACACAATCAAAAAGGACACACTCCGCCAAATAATTAGAAGAACTAAAAACAAAGAGGTAATTGCACGGGCTGACCCAAAGCAGACGCAATAATTAGGAGGGCGCTCCGATGCGGCGGGAGGGTTTGAATTCAAATTCTAACGGCGGGCCGCGAGAGGAAGCAAAGAGAGCGCAGGCGTCAGTTGGAACTTTGACGCGTCGTTGCGAGGTCGTTTTTTCTCTCCGGTTGCCGTGGCAGAGATCGGCCATCTCCTGTGCACTATTTACGTGGTTTTAGTGCGTTTTCTAAGACAACGTGACGACAATGAGTCATGTGAAAAATATTGGCGATATCTCGGCGAAGTTTCGACGGTAGGAAGACACGGCGTCCGCAGAAGAACCGGACGATGAAACGCCAAACGGACTGCACAGAATGCTTCTTCTGATGTTAAGAGGTATAAGTGCTTACCGTGGTGCTTCGATTACTACTGATTTTATGTTTTATTTCAGGAGCTACAGGAACCTGAGAAACATGGTAAAGACGAGTATAAAGATTAGAACCGGTTGGTGAAGAGGAAAATGGTACATGCCGCGACCTATATGGACGGAGGTGTCATCTTCTCCGAGAAAATACAGGTGTGAGGTGGTCAACAAAACGCCATGTTCCCTGTTGTCCGTGAGTGCATCGCAAATTCAACACAAGCACATGCCTCGTCTGAATGCAGTGAGTGATTACCCGTGTGCGACTTAGTACGTGAGAGATGTATCGATTATTTCTTTATCCTTAGTGTATGCTCATAGCAGAATAAACAATATTTACTTGAACAGTATGTGCTTTTCTGCGCATTACTTTCGGTCATGCATTTAGTGGTCCCATCTGCTAAGTGGTCGGATCCGAGACCACTTAGCAGAGGGGACCACTGGATAAATTCCATTGGTTCCACTTCAAGTGGCACCACTGGTTCCACTTTTAACTGGTCCCAGCCAGTGAATTGTTCCACATTCCAAGTGGTTCCTGTCCGATAACCACTTAGAAGTGGTCACACCCCAGATTTTTGCCTGGGAGGGGTTGTGTCCATGCAACGTGTGTTCCATATGTGTGTGTTGGGATTAGTGAACCGTGTACGCTTTCCATTCGGCCAACGATGATGTACTGGATGCAATTTAAAGGTATGTGCACGCCAATAAAATTTGGTGTTTCAAGTTCGATGTCCTTGGTGTATTTTTTTTCCTTTTCTCTTTTCCTTTTTTGCGAAGCATGGAGGTTATTTTCTGTTAGAGAACTCGAGAGGCATAATGTGTCTCGCGTATTAGTTGGTACAAGTATTCCTTCATTACGTCCGGTACACTGTGGCTCCTGGCGTCAGCCGCGATGTCGTACCATTTGTTTCGGGGGGCACAGGGCACCTGCAGCTTTCGCAGGCACCGCTGTCCTCTTGAAGTCATCTGGTACACTTTTTGAGAAATGTGCCAGTTGGTCAGGCGGCACCTATCCGTCAATGGGTTTAGAATGTACATTGTACTTGTTTGAGACGTACTTGTCTGAAGTTTGGGTTTCGGGCTTTCACAGCATTCTGCAGCCTCTGTGAAGAAGCAAGCAACAGTGTAGTAGGCAACAGACAGTCGGGAAAAATCTGCTGTGCCTGGTTATTACTCACTAGCTGCAGCATGCCGCAGGAAACAGCGAAATGACAGACAGTATGTCGCAAGCAGTACATGTCCAGCTCAATATGACTTTTTTTCAGAGCACTCAAGAAAACCTGTGAAGCGAAAAAGCTGCTGCTCCTTGTTCGCCCTTTCGTTGCTCCTTGAGGGCACATTAAGCTTTGGCACACTTTGATATACTGACGTCAGGAGTTTTAAAGCAGTGTTGCCCAGCAAGACTTTACATCATTATTGTTGAATGTTTCTTTTAAGACCCCAGCACTAAGGGAGACCGAGCTTTGTTATGCAATACACAGAGCAGGTGCTTTGTATCCTGGCAAACAAGAGTTTCATGCCATATATAGCTTCGGTCGTAATTACGGTTCTAGTATTGATATGTGGTGTTTGTCTGGTTTGGCCTCATTAGCAATACAAAGGATTGCAACTGCGGTAGCAATTTGACCTCAAGCATTATGAGATAAAGAACCTGTATACTTAACCTACGTCTGGACTTTTCCTTTCAGGTGCATTTCTCGAATGCTGCCGTGGTTGTGCATTTGGCGCTCGTGGAAATTTCTTGTGTCCACAGTATTTAGCAGTGGGGCACTCCCCTGAATTATGCATGAGTAATTCAACTCCTCGTTTATTGGACTGCGTACATGTGCATGGATTCACAGTTTCTGGCTGCTGGCATTTGTGCGAACTATAGTATCTATCTCTCAAATAACACATGTGTTACTTGACAGATGAACAACACCTTTTTGAAGGGTGTAATATTACCATGGGTGTTAAATTACACCCTAAAGGGAATGAGTTATAGCACTTTTGGATTACACCCTAAAGGGTGTTTTTGAAGTAGCAAATTACGCCCTTTTTTGAGGTTGTAGCCGGTGGAAAAGGGTGTTATATTACACCCTAAAGGGAGTGAGTTATCGCACTTTGGGATTACACCCTTAATACACCCTAAACGGTGTAAAAAAATTAGGAGTGCAGGACAAACGGATCGGAGGAACTTATTCGATAATCGCAACGACGAACCGAAGGGCGACCGCGTAAACCTTGTTCTATCCTTTGGTGCAGGCGCGGGTAATATTAACAGTATCCTCCGCCGCCACCGTAGCATCCTTCTGCAATCTGAATGTACACGACAAATATTTGCCGAGGAGCCACGAGTTGCGTGCAGGTTCGCCCGCAACTTCAAGATAGACTAGTCAACTCCAGAGTTCCCAAACCATTAACACCCGCGGCGGGATGCCATCCATGCAGTGGTAAAATATGCAAAATATGCAAATCAGTGCAAAGCACGGCATCGGTCAAGAGTACAAACTCCGACTTCTCCCTTAAAATCAATGGCAACTTTGACTGTAACTCAAGTAACATTGTTTACGTCATTCAATGTACAACTTGCTCCGCGCAATATGTAGGGCAAAGTAAAAATTCATTTAGGTTCAGATTCAATAACCACCGATCGGATGTTTCGAAAAAAGGTAGCCCCCCGGTTTCCCGCCATTTTAGTCAGCCCGGTCATTCTATTAGTAAGCCGCACTATTTATTTTAGACTCAAATTTCACATCCGATCGCTGTGGACTTCCCAAACGTGAACTTCTCTATCTATATACAACATCCTGGTTGTTAATTTTCTGGATGTGGAAGTTAAACTACATAATGGAATCATAACCACCAGTCTGTATCGCAAGCCTACCGACTCCCAACAATATCTATCGTTCCAGAGTTGCCACCCCAGGCACACTAAGCTAGCTATCCCTTATAGTCAAGCGCTGCGTTACCGGAGAATATGTTCTAACGATGATGAACTAGACAATCATCTTGAGAGCCTTGAAGAAACTTTCGCAGATAGAAAATGCCCTAATCAGGTCGTGAAAGATGCCATAGCCAGAGCTAGATCAACCGATCGAGAGAACCTATTCCAAACACAGCCCCGAGCCGATAAGAATTCTTCGGTAAACCTCACTATTAGCTTCAACGGTTATGCCCCGGACGTAAACCGCGTACTTAAACGGCACTATGCAATCCTCACCCAATCTGATCGTATGAGTCAGGTGTTTCCGGAACCACCCCGCGTTACTTATCGTCGAGCAAGGAACATCCAAGACAGACTTGTGAACGCCAAGTTAAACAAGTCCTCGGAACACAACGGTTGTCAATCATGCAACGGACGCAGATGCCAGATCTGTAAATTAATGCAAACTGCTACCAGAGTAGAAAGCACAAATTCTAACTGTCGCACAAAAATTAATGGTCTATTTAACTGTAACTCTTCTAACGTCCTTTATCTCCTTCAATGTAATGAGTGCAAGTCCCAATATATCGGTCAAACAGCTACATCCTTCCGAATCCGATTCAATAACCACAGGTCCGACGTATCCAAGAAACCTAATCTGCCAGTGTCTCGACATTTTACTAAACCCGGCCACTCCATTAACGACATAGCCATTTTCGTTCTGCAATCGGGTTTTCCATCCCAACGCCTTAGAGAACAAAGAGAATCGTTCCTGATCTACAAATTTAAAAGCCAGATTAACGAGGACCCCGCCGTCCTCTCAACAGTTCACAACCTAAATTCCTAATTCTCTCAGAATACATACACTCTTTTGTATCTCTTTCGGACTCCCTGGTTGGTCACCCCAGGAAATCATTTCCCTTCGGCGAAGAACATGACTGCCTATGATTCATTGTACTCCTTTACGTTTGTTTGACAAAGCACGTGTGCTGCCCTCTCTCCTTGTACATATTCCCCTCTCATTCTTTGCAATTGTCTTGCGTCACCATAATATCCCATTCCTGTTGAAGACAGCGCTGCTGTCGAAACGTCGAATACCCCCTCTTAGTTTTTAATAAAGTCCCCCTTTTATTCCTTGTCCTGTAGAAGCACCGTCTCCACTTCTGATCTTTATTGAATACCTATATATATATATATATATATATATATATACGCTACAAAATAGAGGTTCGAGCAACCAGGATGTTGTATATAGATAGAGAAGTTCACGTTTGGGAAGTCCACAGCGATCGGATGTGAAATTTGAGTCTAAAATAAATAGTGCGGCTTACTAATAGAATGACCGGGCTGACTAAAATGGCGGGAAACCGGGGGGCTACCTTTTTTCGAAACATCCGATCGGTGGTTATTGAATCTGAACCTAAATGAATTTTTACTTTGCCCTACATATTGCGCGGAGCAAGTTGTACATTGAATGACGTAAACAATGTTACTTGAGTTACAGTCAAAGTTGCCATTGATTTTAAGGGAGAAGTCGGAGTTTGTACTCTTGACCGATGCCGTGCTTTGCACTGATTTGCATATTTTGCATATTTTACCACTGCATGGATGGCATCCCGCCGCGGGTGTTAATGGTTTGGGAACTCTGGAGTTGACTAGTCTATCTTGAAGTTGCGGGCGCGCCTGCACGCAACTCGTGGCTCCTCGGCAAATCTTTGTCGTGTCCATTCAGATTGCGTTGATCTTGACGGTAAAGTTGGAATTCGTACTTCTGACAGTTTGTGCGGTCTGCATTAACTTGCAAATCTGGCATCTCCTGCCATTACATGGATGACAGCCCGCAGGAGGGCTAGTGGGTTTGCCTACTTTAGAGCGGACCAAGCTATCTTGTAAGTTACGTGTACGTCTGTAAGCGACACGTGGTGGATTAGGAAATATGTTTTTCGTGCGTTCTGACTGGAGAAGGATACTGTGGTCGCGGCTAAGTATGTTGTTAATGTTTGGGATATTTCCGGCGAATGTTACGGTTAAGTTCACAGCATTACTTTCTGATTTGTGTTGTCTTTTCTCGAGTAAGCTTAGACGGTTTGCCTTGCGAGCTCTGTTGAGAGCATCTTGAACTAGATCGGGTGGATACTGACGACCGACAAAGGTTTGTTGCAGCTGTTCTAAATTTCTGTCCGAGAGGCGATAGTGTGCTCTTTCATCCTCTCGTATTGGGGGCGAGGGAAAGACGCGTCTCCAGAGATGCGCAATGAATAAAATAAAGAAAAAAAATGGCGTTCCTTCACGATTTTTTTGCGGACGATCTATCGAACGGATTTTTGTTCTGAAAACGGCTTTGGTATCTGATGACCGAAGAGATCAGATGTTCTCATTGGAGCAACTTCGTAGCTTTTATAATTAAAAAGTTAATTAAGACATTGCCTTAGGAGTCTCTTAATGCCCCCCTTAGGGAGTGCCCTTCAGCATATGCTATATTGCAATTGATTTCATCTCGGAAAAAGTGATTGATATATTTTTTAAAAATCTGTTCACACTTAGCGTGGACACCCTGTATATATATATATATATATATATATGTGTGTGTGTGTGTGTGTGTGTGTTTGTAAGTCAAACGTCGCCATGCCAGTACTGGACAGCTGTTTCGACCTTCTTGGACCTCATCAGCAGTACGCAGCCAGGCAACGTTTAAGTTGTTGGCGTCAGGCGGTCACGTGGCACGTGATGCCTCCCGTCGGGGTGTCCTAAGACAGCTCTGAAAGCCCAGTGCAAAGCCAGTCAGGTGTATAAGGGGAAAAGGGGATAAAATATATATATACGAGGGGCGTTCAAGTCAAACCGGGACTTTCTGTCTCCTGAGTGTACAAATGACTGCCGCTACTTCTTTTTCATCATTTTCACACGCGACAGGCCTCGGCGTTCACCACGTAGGGGTCAAAAGCTTGTGCAAAACAGAAGACACGTGCTAGACAAGATGGCCGACGACGAGGTGAGCGCGCACATCGAACAGCGAATTGTCGTGAAGTGTCTCGTGAATGAAGGCGTAAAGTCATCTGAAATTCACAGAAGACTTCAGGCTCAGTATCGCCATGGTACACTTAGCCGCAGCAAAGCGTTTGGGTGGTGCAAACGGTCCGGAGACGGCCGCACATCAGTGCGGGACGATCCCGGCCGGGGCGGCTCGGAGCCCAGCCTCAGAGTTCCGAGAACACCCAACTTGTGGAGCGCCTGATCCTCAAGGACCGACGGATAACATGTCTCGAACTGGCTCGAGAGACGGACCTTTCTGTGGGAACGTTGAACACTGTCATTCATGAACACCTCCAGTTTCGGAAAGCCGGGCCTCACCACCAAAGGATTCCTCCTCCTACAGAACAAGGCACGCCCGCATACCGCGTATCTCACAACACGCACCTTACAGGAACTTGGCTGGGAGTTGCTGCCACATCCCGGTTACAGTCCAGACCTCGCCGCCAGCAATTTCCATCTCTTTGGGCCACTGAAGGCGTTCCTTGGGGACCGCCACTTCAGCTGAGACGACGAGATCAACAATGCGGTCCGATCATGGCTCTACTACTTTCTACGCTGGTGGCATCCAAGCTCTCGTGAAACGCAGGGACAAGTGCATTGGTGAATCTGGAGATTACGTTGAAAAATAAAACTAATTTCTCGCGTGTAAGTTATAGCATATGTTTGTATAAGAAAAAAAGTTAGCAGGAGCTCTTTGGCTGCACTTATAGCATATGTTTGTAAGTCAAACGTCGCCATGGCAATCCTGAACAGCTGTGCATTTCGCTGAATACATTTGTCGATGTTTCTTCACATGTTGATTTAGTGCTGATTGCGCGTTGAGTAATGCGGTCGGTCTTCCACCTTTTTTGGGAACCAGACTATCGTGAGCTTGCTGACGGTACGTGATCAACGCTTTGTAGAGGTTGTGGTATGGAGCAGCTGCAACTTCACTGACAGCTCGCGATCGAGGATCCCTAATACTGTACGTAGGTGGCCCGGGGTGACATTCTTAAACTTTTCACAGTTGCAAGTTACGTTTTAGACGTCGAGAGCAGTTCCGAAATCCTTCGCAGTGGTTCCACTCGTGCAACTTCCTGCTCCATCCTGATATAAAAATCCGCAATATTGCGCAAAAGTTATCAAAACCCATAGGTTATGGCCCGGTTTCACCAACGGTGGTTAACGTTGAACAAGATCAAGGGTCCGTTTTTGTGACACACGTTAGTCTGTGACGTCATGAACTTTTCAGTGACAATAACCCTCTTTAGTGAAGCAGAGTTAAACGTTAAACTCAAGTTAAGTGACCGTTGATCTCGGTTCAAATGTTAATCGGCGTTGGTGTAACTGGGTAGGTTGTAGGCAGCGATTGTAGATCACTAGATGGAAAAGTTTCCGATTACCTCTACCCGTTCCCCTTCGTCGCTGTAATGTCTATTGGTCGAATCTTGTCTAGTAGCTCTTTTTTTTTTTTTTTTCGTGTACTCGCCGCCATGTACCTTCCAAGCTTGGGAGTTTCCTGGTGGGTTGTTGTTTTGGGTACCGTTGGGTCAGCAACATCATCTACATCCTGCTAGTCGGAAACTAATGTTCAAGACGCGTGTGCTCGGCGGACAAGTGCAGCCACAGGTCAGAGCAAGGGAAAAAGTCCCATAAGGCAAGAAGAAAAAAAAACGATGTGGAACGACGATGAGTGTGGCTGCACGAAGTCGGAAGCAAATACTACCCGTCGATGACCATTTGGTTTTAAAAGGACTATCGCATCCATTCCGGTCGATTCCGAAACTACCAAACAGTACCACAATATATCTCTGTGGTCTCTGATAAGAGTAGCGAAAACTCCAAGTGAATACGTTGCGTATATGCTGAGCAATCTAATGAAATACCTCGAAAGAGCAGACGACGGAAAAGGGGGTCCCTCTGCACCAGCTCTCCACAGAGTCTTGAAATCGTCACGCGCAACGGGGCCAATGAGAGCACACCTTCCCGCACAGTTGATCGGTGGAGCCACCGAGCGTCTGAAATGCGAGGCAGCGAGCAGACGGCCAGCGTCGTGAGAATCGTCGTAATACAAAAGTGACGCCGCGTCGCTTCCAAGCGATTCTGGGGATTACCGCGTTGAAGATATTGTGCTAGATGACGACCCTTACTCCACAGACCATCTGCCACAGAATCCTGCCGCAGGTGAAGGTGCAGGCAGTGAGAACGAAACGTCCGATGGCGATGACACTTTCAGGTACGCCTATTATATCTTATCGCTCATGGTGATTGTGCAGTGTCGGGCATTTTGACATTTGTCCACTCAGAAATGACAGATGCCCCTGCATTAGCTGTATTCCATTGGAGTCTCACGAACACCGGGTGTCGGTTGTAGAGAGCTCACAGTGCAGGGAGAGTTCCGTCGCCGATCACCTGCTCTTCAATGACGTTTGTCTGCGGAGGGGGCTGCCTGGTTTAGACACCCATCTTTTGTCGCGATGACGACCCCATGCGTTATCTCGAGCCACTTGGCAATAGGTACTGTGTCAAAAAAGTTCTCATACGTCGTAATTTCATCCCAAGAAATAAATACTTTTCTTCTTTATTATTGTACCACACACGCGCCTCCGTATTGCTCTTGCACAAGCTGGATTAATGGTTACTTTGGCATAAGAAACCGAAGGCGGATACCAGGATGCCCTGTGCACTGGATCACGATGCTGTACCCATCAACTTCATATAGTAGATAATACGAGTAAAACAAGTGTGGAGTGGGTCACTGTACAATGCAAACCAGGCATATCTTGCATTGTAGGAATCGCCGTTACTGTCATTGTGATTATTTGTATGTTCATGAAAGCTGGTTTGCTATTCAGAAGACGTAACAGTGTACACAATAAAAACAATATCGATGGTTCCTGCTTTTCATAACCGTTTGTGGTCACGAAACGTTGCAGTGTGAAGTCACAAATTATTGAGCTGTTATACTGGTAATAGCGTTAGTCACATGTATTTGCACTGACAGTTTTGAAATGTTTAACCCTTTGTATCAGTTCAAGAAGCATGTCTCAAAAGCAGTGTATACTTATTGTCAGATATTGCGAGTACAGTGGAGTGGGTAAGTAATTTTCATTGCAAATCATTCTTGAGTACAAACCAAGGTTATCACACGACGAGGACAAGTACTAGTACTTGTGTAATACATATTTTAAGTAGCCTATACAGCTTCACCTTGGAGTGCTTTCTTTTGTGCCACATTTTTCACATATGTTTGAAGGAAAAAAAAAGAACTTATGCCTTTTGCCCTGAGCATGGATTCGATGAAGGATCGAGGTTAGTGCCAATGTATATACTACCACAGTTTTATCTTCTCACACGTACGAGAAAGCTTTGTAAACCTGATACAAATATTAAAAGTGTGAAACAAAAGGTGACTATATTATGTCAATAGATTTGATTGCCCCTTTTCTTTTACTGTTCTTGCTATCTTTTCAGCAGCTCTGTGGAGAGCTGGCATTGAGGTTCATGTAGACAGGGCGGTAACAGACGGTAATACGAGGAACAGACGTACCGAACGTGCAATTCTTCTAGCCAGCTAAGAAACCTGCCGGCGATTGCGGCTTTCGTTTGGCGTCCCTGTCCTTGGGCTCGTGAAATGTCAATTCTAGATTAGCCTCAGAAGATTCTTTGCATTCAGGAGCACCACGACGCGTTCACGAACTCGACGGCATGTTGCAATTTCACCACTGAACGAAACTCACAGCACTTTCGAAGATATAGGTTGTTTCATACACGAAGCCATGTACGACATCATCTCCAAAGCAGACGATGCCTCCGAGAGAAAATGGGGGAACAGCGCCGGCGACGCGCCGCCCTCGCATTGGTCTTGTTGGCTCTTGCGTCACAATGATGTCATCGGAGGTTTCGCTGATTTAAAAAAAAATCGTTTATTTAATACACGAACATTCCTCAGTGAAGAAAATCGGTGAGATCGATTGCGGAATGATGCCAAGCATTCTCGTGACCATTTCCTACCAATGTCTCCGGGTGCGATAGTCCCTTTAAAGGGACTATGAAACGATTTTTTTCTTCGTTTCGTTCGAAAGAAGACATTTTTCTGAGTCTAGAACCGAAATTTTACTTTCGTCGCGCGAGCGGATTTCTCGGGAGCGAATTTAAACGGAGCGGCGAAGGGAGGACAGCTGGCGCCGCGTCGTGACGAGCTGCCGAGCGGAGACACAACGGGTAACTTGACGCGACCACGGCCGGCTCAGCAACACGTCATCGTGACGTGCTGCCGAGCCGAGGAATCCCGCCAGGAGCATGCGCCGTAGGATCCGGCGTATGCGTTCATCGGGAGTGGAAATCTCCATGACAGCAGCTTTCGCGCGATCGGCAGATTTCGGCAGTGGCGGAAGCCACAGCGCGAGCTCGCGGCATTACTTGCCATTGTGCAACACCGGTGACGTAACGGGGAACCGAAGAGCGGTCCGTACAGTTACACCATCGGCAGGGAAATATGCGCGGGAGAGGAGGAACGCGGAAGAGACATTTCCAGCGCGCGCTCCTCCCAGAGTGGAGCGATTTGGTCCGGAAAAATTTGTGGCATATTAGTTTCTCTGCGGGAAGAACAGTTTCCATCGAAAAAAGTATGGGGGTTCGGGAAATTTCATAGTCCCTTTAAGGAGAAGAGGCCTTCCGATGCTGCCTACTACGACGTTGTCTCTGACGTTTAAGGACCCGCTGGGGTTTACGCCGTTGCAGTAATCCACCCTATAGAAAGTGTTGACTCGAATTTCACTTCAGACAACGTGTTGTTGGTTTTCACTTCGTCAACGGAAACAGCTGGGCTTAGGGCCTAAGTTTTGTGCCCAGCGGAGTGTGCTGGCTGTTAAGAAAGTTTCTATGATCAGGGAGTTATGCCTCTCGGTTCCAGACCTTAAGAGGACCAGGTTCGTTAAAGAGGGTGTTGAGTGCCTAGTGAAGACTGAGGACAAAAGGAGGACTGGAATGAAAGTGGACTTCAGGAGTATTTCGGATAAGCTGAGGCAAGACGACTTGAGATTGTTGGAAGCCGATAAGGATGGTTGCTTTGTCTTATTGACTAAAGGGAACATATATGTTGGCAGTACAAACAAAGTTCAGAAAACCTGTGTTACCCTTTGGGTCGAACCATTCAAAAGTAGTAAAGAATGGGATAGGATTGACCTGTGTTAGGAAGGCCCTCCAGAAATCTTGTGTGCATACCATGTCTGAAAGCGTTGTGCTACAGTTGAACCGCCTTGAAGAAGCTGGTTTTCCTCGGCTGGTACAGCTTATGATCCTCCGTAGGTTGCTTACAGAGGTTAAGGGTCTAAAGAGTTCCCATATAAGAATGGAAGGAAGACCGGGGGTGATTCCATATATTCATACAACGTCGCATCATTTACAAAAATGGCAGCAAGGTTCGGTGTACCTGTAGTTTTTAAGTCTTTTTCTATGCTATCTTCACTCGTTAGGTTAACCAATCAAGAACAGGTATCACTAGAGTGCGAGAAGAAGCATAGGTGTCCTCTTGTGGAATGTAAAAGGTCTATTGTTTATGAAATCCCTCTTTCGTGTGGTAAGGTTTATGTGGGCCAATCTGGCCGGTGCCTAAATGAACGTTTAATGGAGCATAAGAATTGTGTAAATCAAACGGGTGGGGGTACCTTGCATGAACACGTCAGGGTCTGCGGTTGCGTTCCGGAGTTTCCGAGAACAAAGATTAGAGGGCGATTCAACTTCAAGAATGAAAGAGAAATTTTCGAGGCCTTTTTGATAATGAAGTATGGGTCTGATAAATGTGTCAGTGAGCCGTCAATATCGCTAACAAGGGAAGAGTTTGGGTTCTTGGAATGCAGACTGAAAGCTGGAAGTGAGTAGGTAGATCCGGTTGTTCCTCGTGTTTTTATGGCCCCCACGTGTGTTCCGTTTTTGTCCCCTTTTCCCCTCCATACCATTCGTTATAAATGTGCTTGTGTTGTTCAGTAAAAACTTGTTGATAGTTGAGCCTCTGTTTGTGTGTCTTCTTGTGTCGTTGTCCCTGTTTAGACTGCTCCTTGTTCTCCGAGATGCTTAGAGCAGGCCTCCCTTTGATTCACGAAGCGCATTTTTACTGATGCCTTTTCCCTTTGCCTTCTCACACTGATGAACCACCTACAAACTGTCGTCGAGTGTCTAGTATGAGTTTTCTGCAGAATTGTCAGACTCTACAGTGTATGTAATGAGTTTGCTACAAACTTGTGAGTTTGCAAACACAGCGGACTACTACGGCCGACATTCTTGTGGGATAAACGGTCAGGTCAACAGAAGTCAGTGACATCGTACCACAGAGACAGTTGCGTGACTGAAGTAGTAATGGAAGGGCCCCTGAAGCGTCCCTGACCCTATGGACCCCTGAGGGAGGGGCGTGGATACAGTGGAAAGCCCACGCAGACCAACAAATAATATGGGGAGCGTGAGCCTAAAGCTCGCCGTGGGGACGCCTGGGATGGCGAGTTGAACTAGTGTGTGAATCTTCCGGGAAGGAGAGGGGTATATGTCTATTAAGAAAAAAAGGAAGGAAAGGTTAGCCAGGCCGGCTTGCTATTCCGAAAACGGAAAAAAATGAAAAGAAAATCGGAAAAGGAAAAGAACGAAAGAAAGGAAAGGAAATGTTCGGGTTAAATCCGATTCCGCCGAGTGATTTCATTCCGAAGCGGTTTGGGACTAACCCGATTGCCCCACGAATTTTAAACACGTATCACGTTGTGTCACATATTATTTGTTAACGTCAAAAACAATGCAAACAAGCTGGTGTAATCGTAGCAAGGGCAAAATAACTTTGAGTCTGAGGGCAACGACGAGACAGGATGGACAAAGCAGGGGTGTCGAGCTCGCTCGAGAAAGCGTTGCCATAAGGGAGCTGTCATCCGCTGGTCATGGAAGGAATCGCCTTCCGTTGCCTGCTTCATTCCGCTAGCCTTGACGTGCTCGTTTTCCTAAATTCATCACTTACAATCGATATTCAGCATACTATATGTGCGTATCTCATACGTATTTGTTACACAAATAACCGGTGAATATTTTCCCACTACATCACGTGTGTGCTCCTTGTGCGCTGTCGTTCGTTCGTCACTTTATGATCGGGAAACTCGATTGACCGGAGTACAGAATGGCGGGTGCATGGTTTTGTTTTATTCAGTTCTAGCTGTCGTTGGTTCTCGGAGCAGCATGAAGATGACGGTTAACCGTGTGTACTCCTCTTGAGATTACTGTTATCTTCGGAAATACATGCCTACATTCGTTACGATTGATTGGTTTCGCTCGCAAAGGGTACAAACGCCGCTTCAACATGTCATAGGCGGTAAACATGTTCATCGGTGTCGGTGGAAAGCAAAGGGTTGGCAATGTCGCAGAGGATCTCACAGATAAGATATGATTCACGTTTGATATGGCAACGTTTACCTTGTAATACTACAGAGTTTTAGTTCGTCGTACGCTATCGCCTTTGCGTACGTGAGGGATAGCTTTGATTGTTCTGCGCATGCCCATAACAGAAAGGGAGCTTCGTGCATTGCGCAGGACCACCAACGCTATCCCTTACGTACGCAATATCGACACCGTACGGTGTACTAAATATCTCTACTGATAGCACTTCTCAGCTCTGCACGCACCCAAAAGGGTCGTGCGTAATCAGCGCAATTACATGGCTTGCCTCGCTTTCTTCCCTGGACTTCCCGTTCCCTCCATTGGCCCGTTTCGCCGTCTGTTATCCCTCGTGATTGCACAGGGTTGATAACAAACGGAGCAGATCGGCTGTAGTTAGGGGTCAGAAATGCATTCACTAACACAGTCCACGACCAGCGGATGACTGTGCTCGGGCGGTCACCACTCTGGGATGTGAAAATCTCATTCACGGCGCGGCAAGTCCGTTCTCTAGCGTCCTCCTATATTAACTCTATTGGGCGAAGTGTCTGTTCCTTCGTCCGTCCCTCATCGTCATCGCCCTCACACTCAAGGTCATGTTGCCGGTGTTGTTTCCAATGCAGTCCCCAATAGACGGATAATCTCCGATGAATAGAAGGATTAGCCATTGTGTAGGGTACACCACTAGAGGGCGCTACGAGCGGCGCTTCACCACTAGGGGCCGCTGCTGTCGCATTCCGTGGATGACGTCATTGCTCAATTGGGGAGCATGGTGAGAGACAGCGGACGCACAGGATGGCGATGCGAAGTAGAGTGCCCTTCTGCTTTCTGTGGTGGCGCTGCGGGTGACAGGACACACAGGCGCTCTCGGCGGCGGCTCTCGGGCGTTGTTATAGCCTCGTGACCGCGATATTAACTTCATACGCGGCGTCGGCGGCAAATGGTTTTCGCTCCATTTATTGTTCAACTGATGGTTGTGGTTTGAGAGCTCAATTTCTATGTTCTGAGA
Source organism: Ornithodoros turicata (assembly GCF_037126465.1). Classification (NCBI taxonomy): domain Eukaryota; kingdom Metazoa; phylum Arthropoda; class Arachnida; order Ixodida; family Argasidae; genus Ornithodoros; species Ornithodoros turicata. The sequence goes on from NC_088201.1 coordinate 163,655,594, forward strand.
TTGGTGTGTACGGCACGCATACGGCATACGGCAGCATAAATAAATAAATATAAACAAAAGGACGTGCACGGTAAATTACGCCACATTTTTATGGCTTCCCGTCTTACTACACTTTGCACTATAAGGGCGCTTTCGAGAACCAGTTCGTTCACAAACAGCCGTGTGCATCTCGTCGTTTATATATTAGCCTTGGATACTTTCCTTCTAGTTGCCTGATAGCGCTTTTGCGACTCGAGCGGGTATATTAGCAGGCTCCAGAATTGCACAATATTATTTTGATGCTGCTGCAGATGTTCAGGCAAGAGCGGAGGAAAGTTGTTCCCTATTTGCTTCATGTATTTATTCACTTCAGTATCATTCTCACATACTAGTTTAAATTTAATTAGCAGGTAGTAATACTGCAGTATAAACATTTTGATTTACCACACTACAGCGCTGTATAAATTATAAGCACCTTATGGCTGCAGAATCACTGGGCGAATTTCAGTCAAATTCTAGTGCTCTCTTTTTTGTGGTGGTCGGTGTTACTAATATAGGGATCCAGTTAAGTGTTGTGGCAATCCCAATGTCAACGGTCATCTGCTATATTGGAAAGTGAGTCTCAATAAACATGATAGTCCCTAATGTCAGTATGACAAGGTGTGAATAAATGCTAACGTAGTGCATGCTTGAGAAAGAGCACACAGACTGTTCCCATTCTGAATAGGAACAACGAATGCAGTGCACACCTTTGTGTGTACCAGTCGTTCTCCACATTAGTCTTGGATCACAGTGCTAGAAAAAAAAGCGTATGTAGCGTCTCTAATGAAATTACCTAATATTGATACAAATAGTCTGCAGGTGCACGCTCTGAGAAAGGCTTAACATGGAAATGTGTCATGGCCCAGAATACGACTAAACGGACACTTTTATAAGTAGGATACGTTTCATCTAACTTTCTCGAAAAAAAAGAAAGAAAATGCCTCAGATTTAGAGCTGCCATATGATTTTGAACAGTGTGTTCGTTTAGTGCGCGCCATCCTCATCACTGACTAGTCGGAAGGTGTAGCGCCTACATTAGTGCAGCGTTCCCGTGAGGCATGTGCTGTTGGTCATTATTATGTCACGTTGCTATCATTTTCTGCACCATGAACGCGAAAAATCTCTACTGCGGCACAAGCGCAGTAAGTCGTTTGTGACAACAAGTAGTTGCGGACAAATGCTTACACTCTACATCATAATTTGCTTAACAATGTGAATTGCTTTCATGACACGTTATGGATACGAGCTCCATCTTGTATGGGTGATACGTGCAAGCAAACATATATTACAAGGAAAGCATGATGTCTCTTACAGTTGTAACATTTATTTGTTGATTATATGACAATTTTTACATATGTTGAGAAAAAGCACACAAATGCTGCTCCAATGAAGGGCAGCAAAGGCAAAGCATCAGACTGCTGGTCTGAGCAGCAGTCTGCGTGGAAATATGTCATGGCACAGAATGCGACTGTAGGACACATACAACTAGAGTACATCTCACCAGACTTGAGGTAAAATACTGAGGTACTCAGTGGCCATCATAGTCGGCCGTGTATAGCAGCACTGCAACCCCCTTAGAATTAAATTTGGTTTGAGAACACCCTTTCAGACAGGTATCGATCATGCTATTAAAATATGACGGCAGCCATGCCGTTGTGGAACACGGAAGCCAGGAATTACCTCTATATAGATAACCCTAACTCCAGGTTTCGCCTCTTTCTTGACGAGGGAGATGACCTTGCGGTTCAGCACTCCGTGCTTCGCTGTGAGGGACGCGTTGGCTTGAAGCATCAGTTGAAAGGGTAACATCTCATTACGGCCGAAGTCTCATTACGGCCCAAGTCTCATTACGGCCGAAAGTCTCATTATGGCCGAAAATCCTTTAATCTCCAAGTGTCTCGTTATGGCCAAAGTCTCAATACGGCCGAAGGTAGTCTCATTACGGCCGAAGATGTCTCATAACGGCCAAAAAGAAAAAAGAAGCATCCACCATATTAGCTGTGTATATACTGTGTTTTATGCTTCCCAAAATGTGTCCAAGGCGGTGTGCCCCCACGGCTTGTGTCACACACAATGGTTCATGCACACAATATTGCGACAGTGTTTCATGCATCCCTCGTGAAAAATGGTTTTATTGTCATATGTGTCACACGATATTTGTATGTGTTACGCCATTTTCTCTCAGTATTCAAGCAACATCCTACTCGTTGGTTCTGTGAGCGAACTGTGTGCGTGTTCTGAAAAGAACTCCACAAGGGAGCCCACTGGGAGCTCCAGGAGCCACATGACCTATGACCATGATCTTCTCCCCCACTAGCTGCCTTCTACACTTTATGTCCACCTGAAATTTAAAAAAAAATTACATAAGGCACAGAACAAAATGACATATGCTTTCGTTTGATGATGACCATGAGACATATGCTGTCAAGCAGACTTTTTTTCCATATATTCAAAACATATTCAAGAATTATGGACAACAATGACAATTACGTCATAATGATGCAGCTGCATAGCCAGGAAAATATTTCAGGAGGTGCTTTATGAGGCTTGACATGGGGTGGAGGAGTCCCCCTCGTCAGTGCTTTACCCAGACCCCCCTACACCCCCCTAACTTTTTTGCCTGTGCACCCACTACAGGGGGTGCCCTTGTGATTTCAGCTTCAGATACGTCTGTAATGATATGTTAAGCTGTAATGACGTAACTATAATGATGACCTCCCCCCACAATTTTTTCCAACACCCCTCTCGTGCTTGGGATTCTGGATAAACCACTGCCGCTCGTTCATTTTCGTGGGGCACTACATTAGGGCTTATGCCACTGCACTGATGTCACAATGTTATAAGTGTGTGTCACTCTGGGCATTCGGAATTCCTCTAAGCTACAATATGTAAATTCAGAATACCAGAAGGGTAAGCATCAGATGTTACCTGCAGGCTTCATGCTGAAACGCGTGTACGCAAAACACTTCCGCCGTGGTGGGCGACGTCGTTAGTGTAATCATACACGCAAGACAATTGCGGGCACATGGAGTAGTGGCAGCAACCTGAAAACGATACATTTTCTTGCTTTATATGAGTAATCAAAAATATACATTCCCACATGTTTCGTTTTGTCGTTTGCAGGAAGCGCTAATAAGGGAACAGCACTTGGTTGGTCACATGCAAGCCACAATGCGAAAGGTGCCGATATTTCGATTACGCGATCAAAAATTAAAAGTCTACAACCATGCACACTTCCCCATGCAACTACTTCCCCAGCATCGTGAGACATGACACCATGTATTCACGTATAGTGTAATGTGAAATGATATGCAGGAATGAAAAAGATGCCAACATACCTGTAATCCAGTGTCCCATAAGTTTGATTCGATTTTCTGGCAGCTACCATGAAGAGCAAATGCAATTCACAAGTTTCGTTTCGCCATTTTCATTGCTGTTAATTTCGCAACCGTCAAGCAATCCCACGTGACCTCCTTTGGATCAGTGAAAAGTGAAAATTACTCGCGTCATGAACATATATGTTCATCTCAGCGCAAATCACGTTTTGCATGCTATAGAAGGGAGGGGGATCAATACTCTTCCTTTCGTGTTTTGATATCTTGTTGTTTTGCTGCTCTCACTTTGGAGTTCGGATGGTGTCTAGCAACGTTGGGTACCTCGTTTCTTGTGTGAGCGAGTGGTTGCTGTTTACGACGTGTTCATATATCGATTTGTAGTGCTGTAATGTGCAAATTAGCGGACTTTATAGCGGCTCTCTATTTTCCGTCGTTGTCTTTCGAGCAGCGCCTGTTGTTCCGGTACAAATCGAGTTGAATGAATCGCCACAGCCCCAACGTACGTATATCGCGCAGTGTTGACCAAGTCCAAGTCTGAATTAGTAGTGTGCTGTTCACACATAGTTGGATTCTCATACGAGTAATTTAAATGAATCAAAACAGCCGAAGTGCCTGTAATAGATGTAACTCGGCATCTGTTCGTAGGTTTGCGTTGTTTCTAGTTGGTTGCGCGTTTAGGAACAACAAATTTATTCGAAGACGATAAGATACCGACAGTGCATCACCGTACAGCAGCATTTACTCGTATCATTGTGAGCCATATTTAATTTGTTAAAATTTGTCGTCGTATTTCTTCAAAAATAAAAGCGCAAGTCGGCGTACTTGAATTGATCTCCTTGAACTGCTTACGTCGAACGTCTGCAAATGTTGTACTTATGTGCCTTCGCGCACCATACTAGGCACAAAAGCATATCTGATTAGAATAAATAAATACTTCAAGAGGAAGTCATTCAAATACATTGTTATTGATAGCTGGTTTTCCATTCCAGGCATGATATGTGGCTGCACGGAGGATTCCGAAAAAGAAAAACAACATGGCTAATAGGATGTAGCTGCCCAGGGAGTCCTGGCCGAAGAGGTGAGCTGTTAAGATCATCATAAGGTTCTGTTGTGAAGTGAGAAATTTTGTAGTAGTGCACGAATGTTAATTCGTGCACTACCTTTATAAAAAAGAAACCAGAAATGGAAAGTTATGCATGCATCATTTCATGAATTGTAATGTATCACTATTTGATATTCACATGTTTCCATTAAGGGAATGAACTACTGAACCTATATTCATATAATGGTCATGCTCTGTGTTTACCTGGAAGTCACATTTTTAAGGCTTGTCATTCTTTTGTCTAGATGAAGATTTATGTTAACCTTGTATGAAATAACAGACACGTATCAACACATGTGCAGCTTGTGCACATTAAAACCAGCCATGTAGAGACAAATGCTTGCTTTTTTTGTTTTGTTTTTTATATTCTAGCCTATTCATGGTTGCTCTTCGCTTCTTGCAGGTTTATTCATTCCAGAAGCAAGAATTGTACAATTGTAAGGCGAATGGAAATAAACTGACATCGACTGAGATAGGTGTTCCGTCTTGGCCAGTGACTGTAGGATGGCTCCAAAAGCGTCACAACAAAGCCAATATTCATCTGGCTCTCTACAAGTAGCTAACTCCACATTGCAGCCTGCTTCACAGCGACATCAACACTACCTTGTGGGAGTACACATTACACAATATGTTGCATTGTGCTGTGGTATGATAACATACCGTTAGTCTCGCAATATGTGGATATAAATATGATAAGGGCCCTAAGGGCACAGTGCATGCCTTATACCCTGCTGAATATATCCATACCTGGCTGCGACACTGCATATCAATGCAGGTTACAATACACATTTTCACATTTGGCCGTTATGAGACATCTTCGGCCGTAATGAGACTGCCTTCGGCCGTGTTGAGACTTTGGCCGTAATGAGACACTTGGGGATTAAAGGATTATCGGCCGTATTGAGACTTTCGGCCGTATTGAGACATCGGCCGTAATGAGACTTCGGCCGTAATGAGATACAATCGTTGAAAGATGAATACCGTGCCGGAGAAATCGAGCAGATGTTTGGCGAAGTCCTACAGAGCGTCCTTTTGCGGTTCACCGCGGCCAAAATATGTAATCCGTAACCAATTAATTACTACAACAAATGGCCTGATTCGGTGTCAGATTTTTCTCTAAAAGATGTCCACTGAAGGTCCCAAAAGGAGCAGTAGAAAGTAATTTGGTTGGTGCACCCGTAAGCGAATTATTTAGCGTGGGGATTTAACTGTAACAACCTGAAAGTCCAGAAATGTCAATGTACCCGCGGGTCTGTGGCGAAGCGTGCGGGCCTTTTGAAGTGCAGCAACCCGAAGTCTTCGATGACATCATGTAGTATGACGTTGTACTTGGGGCACATTATTGGGATTCAGCTAGCCGGTGGATTTCAAATGTGTGTCAACTGTCCTTCAGCGGAACCTGTTATTGGACAATTCGGTTTGAGGTTGTCTGAAACTTGGTTTTCGAGAAGGCTACGGGTCAGTAACACTGTAGGGCGAGGACAGAAAGCAATAAAACGCCCAATCTGGAAAGCGCGCCCTGTTTTCGCTGAACTGTGAGTTGTGTCTCCACGATGCCAGCAAGTCTTGGTTCCAGAATGTTCACTTCTTCATGCTTGTACGCATCTTTCTTCGAGGTAGTATGTTTTCTTTGTAATATTTGCTGCTATGCCCACTGATAGCGGCAACATTTCTACTTTTCATGCAGACACCACTGCGTCATCATCTTGTCATTTATTTTCGTTGTTGTCCAGTGCATGACTCATTTCATCGAGAGTTTTAGCGAGTTATTTTCGATACATTTGAGCGTCGCGAATGCCCGCCACGAATCTCTGAAAGCGTCGGGAGCGCGATTTGTGCTGTTTCATTTTATTTCGCGATTACGTTACGTCCAGCTAATTGGCATCGCGAAGCAAAAAGGCGTCTGTTTGTGTCGTTTGTGTGCTGTCAGTACTGAAACTGATATTTTTGACTGTTAGTTGTGTAGGACGCAATTTCTTTGCAATAAGTTGCAACAACGTGTTCAATACAGCAAAGCAACAGTTGGGCAGGTTGGTACATACTCGTATTAGGCGAGAGCGGTGAACATAGGGACAGCTACAACATTCAACCTTGCTGTACGTGACATCACACAGAAATGAATGAAAACTACATGATACAGAACTTTTGCGTGCACAGCGGTGCAATTACATTTTATTTCATTACATTTCTATACGTTCGACGCGTTATCCGAACCACGCTGATTCGGCGATAAGACACACCTGTTTTTCAGTGAGACCTGCCGTGGCCTTGTTCATGCATTTTTCTTGCCGTTTTATCACCGTGGTTTCCACAGCATGATGCAAGTCTATGTCTCTTACTATTAGCAGAACATTCAGAATCAGCACAACCAGTTATGGTTCGGGAATAATTGACTCACTGAAACTCCCTTTGGTGGGGTGCATGTCACTTCAATTTAGTGCAATCAATATCTATGTTCATGTTCCATTGACTAATATTTGAACTTGTCATATTTTGTGTTAGGTGAAGGTGCTGTTATCAGGTGGCTTCAGGACGTAGGTTTGATTCATACGGAGAGGCGTTGTGACATCTGTGGTGGGACAACATACCTGCAGAGCCGAAATGGGATTCCTTTTAGCTTTATCTGCCGGAACCGTGGTCACTACTGGTCTGAGAGGGTGAGATCTGGGAGCATCTTCAGCCATTCAAAGATGGCACTTGATCGTGCTTTGACGTTGATGTACCTTTTTGCTCATGGACTAACTAAGCATAGTGTGCTAATACGTGAGGCATCCAGAGACAACAGGCGTACAAGCAAGCGCACAGTTGCCAGGTGGCTCGCGCAACTGCGCAAAGTAATTTATTTTTCTATGCAGAGACGTCTAGCAGCTGATGGGAAGATCAGAGGGCCCGGCAAGATCGTTGAGATTGATGAGACTCTTGTAGAGCGGAGAAAGAACAACGTTGGACGAATCACAAAGGGCCAGTGGGTATTCGGTATGGTGGAAAGCGAGATTGGCCCAGATTGTAAACCCCGTGGCGGGAAGCTCCTTATGGTGATATGTCCGAACAACAAGCGGGATCGGGCTACTCTTATCCCAATTATCAAGCAGAACGTGCAGCGTGGGACTACCATCATAAGCGACGGCTGGGCAGCATATGCAAGACTTCCTACTCTTGAAGAAAATCCATTGCTCTGGAGGGGCTCGAAGGCAGCGGCCATACTATCAGCACCGTGTTGTTAACCACAGGATTCAAGTTGTCACAGGAGTAAACCGTGACATTCACACTCAAACGATCGAGTCTACGTGGCGGGCCATGAAACGTTCCCTGCACACAGGTGGGGTTCGCAGAGCTTATCTTAAGGACTACCTGAATGAACAACTATGGCGGCGACACGTGAGGGTGCACTCTCTTGATGCATCTCAGGATCTCGTACATCTTCTTGCTGAGGGCAGCAGACATCTGTTTGCGAGACGGCTTGGACGAACACGTCGGCATCCCCGTGCTCGCAATGTGGTGCAAGCCACACAACCAGCGGCTGGTAACCCTGCTGTCGTGCCAGTTCCTATGGTACAAGTTGCACAAGCTCCCTTGCCTACTGCAGTCAATCAAACACCTGCTGCACGACCCTTGCCTGCGCCTCACCTAGCGTTTGGGAACCACACAGCCACTCCTGCATGGGGACCTGTACCAGCACAGGCACCTTTAGTGCAAGGAAGACATCCACAACTAGCAGCACAGCCTATGCGACAGCTACGAGTAGATCGGGCTGCTAGAGTGGACCACAGGGCTCGTGCACCAATGGCTCGACCAACCACAGGACGTATACAGCAAGTGCTGCCAGTAGCACCTCCACGAGGTGGCAGTGCAAACCATGGGCCTGCTGGCATATTGCCGCACATGTGAATCCTGTTACGGTTGCCACTACTGGAATTGCTATGCTGAGATCCACATGGGATCCAATAGGAATGCCCCCACAACCGGCCATGACAGTTCCACATATGGCAACTGCAGCAGGATTCACAAGTCCCAACAATCCGACAGCGTTGGGAACCAGCCCGTGGCGGAGGCAAGTCCCACAGATGCAGCTACAGCTTACCACCAGGTTTCCACCATGGTCACCACAACAGGAAAATGTGCTGGCTGTGCGGAACCCGTTCTTCCCACCACCCTCAGCTACACGCCTTCTAATGCCATGGTATATTGGCCAGCAGTAGCATAGCCAGGAATAATTTTGACTCTTTGTGTGAGATAAACTCTGATAACTCGTGAGATAACTCTTTCAAAATCCAGTTAGATTAGTGTTGAACATAGTAAGAGGACACAAGCAAGCTGGTGTGTAGAGCTTGATGCATGTAACGTATCCCTCAGTCTGAGAAAACACGGAAAACAAAAATGCACAGGATGACCGTTTCTTCTTTTGCGTCCACCTTCTTTCATTTGTTCTGCTTGTTTCCTCAAGCTTTGGGATATGTTACCTGCATCAAATTAGTGTTTTCTTGTCATTAGTAGCAAATGGGATTTCAAGCATTTCCTGGCTATGCTATACTGCGCGCATTGAGTTTTGTTTCTTTTTCCTTCAGGGTAAGAGGTGTGTAGGCCATCTTTGCTGATTAGCCAGAGCTGCACACCTCATTCTCATTGACTTTGTTTCTTTTCCTTTCAGGATAAGAGGTGTGCAAGTCTTTACTGATGAGCCAGAGCTGCACACCTCATTCTCATTGACTTTGTTTCTCTTCCTTTCAGGATAAGAGGTGTGCAGGTCATCTTTACTGATGAGCCAGAGCTGCGCACCTCATTCTCATTGACTTTGTTTCTTTTCCTTTCAGGATAAGAGGTGTGCAGGCCATCTTTACTGATTAGCCAGAGCTGCACACCTCATTCTCATTGACTTTCTTTCTCTTCCTTTCAGGATAAGAGGTGTGCAGGCCATCTTTACTGATGAGCCAGAGCTGCACACCTCATTCTCATTGACTTTGTTTCTTTTCCTTTCAGGATAAGAGGTGTGCAGGCCATCTTTACTGATGAGCCAGAGCTGCACACCTCATTCTCATTGACATTGTTTCCTTTTCTTTCAGGTTAAGGGGTGTGTAGGCCATCTTTACTGATGAGCCAGAGCTGCACACCTCATTCTCATTGACTTTGTTTTTCTTCCTTTCAGGATAAGAGGTGTGCAGGCCATCTTTACTGATGAGCCAGAGCTGCACACCTCATTCTCATTGACTTCGTTTCTTTTCCTTTCAGGATAAGAGGTGTGCAGGCCATCTTTACTGATTAGCCAGAGCTGCACACCTCATTCTCATTGACTTTCTTTCTCTTCCTTTCAGGATAAGAGGTGTGCAGGCCATCTTTACTGATGAGCCAGAGCTGCACACCTCATTCTCATTCACTTTGTTTCTTTTCCTTTCAGGATAAGAGGTGTGCAGGCCATCTTTACTGATGAGCCAGAGCTGCACACCTCATTCTCATTGACATTGTTTGCATTTCTCTCAGGTTAAGGGGTGTGTAGGCTATCTTTACTGATGAGCCAGAGTTGCACACCTTTCTCTTTGTGGTTTTGTATTGAGAGGGTTTTTCAAAGGGTCGGTCACATTTACATTGACATTGTAAGCGTGTTGTGTCTTTTTTGTAGCTTCGCCTCTGTGGAGTGAAATCACCCTCACGAAAAGTTTCATGCTCATGACCAATTTGCACATGTGCAAGGTAAGTAATCTTCCACATTGCAGTTGCGAGTTAGTAGTGCGCTAATGGCTGCCAGAAAAGCCTGCTGCAATGTATTGAACTGAAGCCAAAATGTGTCAAGTCCCAAGTGAAAAGACCCTTCAGGTCTAATGTGTTATGGGGCTGAGAGGTCCTCTCAGCCTAAGAGGGCCTCCCAGGCTGGTGGACCTCTCAGGCTGACCTCTCAGATTGACAGGGCCTCTCAGGACCTATCAGAAGCTTATGCCCAGATCTGACATCGGAACATCAATGTTCAATTTCGCCGTCTACGCTGCACCTGTCGTCGGAGCGGTACCATCATACGGTGCTATGATACACCAGAGATAGATACAGACAAGTACATGTCACAAAACTCCACATATGTTGAGTTCTTTCGATTGTACAGATACACTCAAGGCATGCACACTGCTATCAGATTATCTAACAGCTATTTCAAATGTCTTGCAGAATTGTGAATATCTAATATTTGTTGAAGGATCGCTCGCAAGAAACTACACGAAACGGTAAATAGCAGCAACTGAAACTAGATTTACCACTTACATGTCTACGAAAGCATACAGTCATCATCAACACATACTGTTGCGTTCCACAAAGCGTCAACTCATGGGACACATATCGCAATGTCCGTACAGCGGCGATGAAAAATATTCTTGAGGAACTCTGCTTCTTGGTGATCAAGTTCGTCTGTTTTACGTATACTTGGGGACTCGCGATGCACCGTCTAGTTTCCCTCGCTTGCGTAAGACGCCAACTAACTGGCGAGATTGGGTTCTCACCACCTTGGGTTCTCACCACCAGTCGCTTCGTACGAGATTCATCTGTAAGAAATACAATTTCAAAATGTCAGTGTGTAGGCATCGAAATATATAACATACCTTTTGGCACAAAGCGCCGTTGGTAACCTAACGTGGTTGGTAATCTCCCTATCGGCGCTCATAATGCGTGTCTGCGAACAATGGTAAAAGCGTAAAGTGAACAGGAATGCCTGTCACTAACAAAAGCATATTTGACACATCGTCTACATACCTCAGAAACAGTTAGAATCGCGAAGACAAAACGCAAATTACTTGAGATCCGCGGCCGACGTCCACACACTCCAACGTTTCAAAACAGACTGATTGAACCGCTGGCGACTGACCGAAACGCTTCCACTTACGTGCAGTGCAATAATGCACGGATTGCAAGAACAATACCTTCAAGGGAGACAGCAACACAAGGTTATCACGGCACGTGTTCCTTGGAGGAATAATGCACAAACATGTGAAATCTTGCGAACTATTTTTCAAAGCGGACGAGGTAGCATGTCCCGCGGCGCGGAAAACATGTAGCAACTTGCTCTGGGAGGTGTTGCACGACGCACTGTCGCGAAGCTGTGTGAGAGGTCCCCAAACCCCTCAGGGCTACATAAATGATTCTACAACGTCTTCCAGATTTTCTCTAAGAGGTCCTCTCAGACCCCTCTGTGCTGCCTGAAAGGTCCTAGCAGACCTTTCAAGATTTCTTGAAAGGTCCTCTCAGATCTCTCAGGAAATTTTGAGAGGTCTCTTAGACACATTTTCGATAGGGTTATACATTATTCTTACTCTCTTAACCTGTAGAGCCCGTTCGAGCTTGCAGCTCAAAGGAAGAAGCACCTGTGTGGTGGAGCACAAAAATAATTGTACAAGCAGTAATCTGTACTATATATACGACATTGAGCTTGTGTGACGTGACATCTCCCTGTACCTACCGACTAGCCAGTGATGAGGATGGCGCCCTGCAGACGAACAAACTGTTCGAGATCATGGCAGCTCTGAACCTGAGGCTTTTTTTTTCCCCGAGAAAGTTAGATGAAACATGTTCCACTCATAAAAGTGTCCGTATAGTCGTATTCTCAGTGCTCATTCTGTGGTGTCGCATGCTCTGTGCTCACATGTAATAATTGCAATATTATCAACAAATAAGCATTACACATATCTGTATATTCGTCTAGTTCATATTCCAGCTAGGCAACAGTTATGCTATTTACAGTCTCTTATTCACGTTAGGCAACAGTGTTTTGCGATCATTTGTAATTTGCAGTTTTATGTCATGGGAGAACTATGTGTCAAAACGTGACCTACTGACATGACTGTTGCAACCGCAATAATTGTCGTGCTTCCCTTGCAAATGTGAATGAGTGCGCATATCCCCAGTTGTATTCTAGTTCAATCATGTTACCAGAGGCAAACCCAAGACCCGGGTTTTTTTTTTTTTTTTCTGAGGGTGGGGTGGATGTGGAAGAACTTGCTTTGGGTAGCATGCATTACGCTAGCATTTATTCATACCTTGTATTGTCAGTATATATATATATATAGCTATATGTGCATGATAGCAATAAACTGTATTGTCATGACCGCTGGTATTCTAGAAGCTATCATGTTTATTGAGACTTGCGTGACCATAATCACTCACTTGGAAAAACAAGAGGCGGGAACACTTCCTCCTCTCCCAGCACCTTCCGTGCGCTCTTCTTTGCGACAATCAAGCAGGCGGGGCCAAAAGCGGAATTTTTACTATTTTTTTGTCGATTTCTGTTGCGATGCTGCGCATAGTTTTTGTTGGGTCTCTGGCTCTCCGTGGGGGACTTGATCGTTGTGTAAAAAAAAAGTGGGGTTCACTTGGCAATTTTGAAAGTTCGATTGAAAAAATAAATTTCCCTCAATTAAAAATTATCCAAAGACTTCCTAAATGTCGGCAAAAGTTCCCAGAAGGTAATTGCCGAAAGTTCCACAATCCTCCGGCGAGTACGTCGCCATTTTTTATCACTTTAGGTGAAACACCCTGTACCTGTAGCTGAAAAATTGACGAGACTGTCAGCGGAATGCGTATCAGGTTTTCTAGACACCAGATCAAGGTCAGGTGATGTTACAGAAGGAGCTGCAGAGTCCCGAAACGAACGATGCCCAGTCAATTACAAAGTTAACAACAACCACAAAAAAAAAAGCTATTATTTTATAGCACAGTAAGATTGACTTATATTTACACGTTTTCATGGATGCTTGATATGTGGCAAAATTATTGGCGTTTCCCCCACATCCTCCGTAGATAAATTTCAGGAAATCCAGAGATCTTGGATTGAAGTATAACCTCGTGATTTTTTACTTTGCACGGGCCTTTAGCAGGAGCCATGTAGCAGGCATTGGGACGATCCGCTATTGGTACAAAGAAAATGAGGGGTCAAATAATAGAAGCAGCAATAGCAATAGAGGGACGTGCAGTAAAGTTTCGGAGCGGAGAAAGAAGCCGCAAAGGAACGCCGACAAACGAACAGCGGCCGTGTTTTGTTCGGGACAATCGTCCACATTTCGTTTGCTTCCCTTATCCGCTTTTACCTGAGTCGCAAGGAAGTCGGTAGGAAGGAAAAGGCGACATATAGAGCGATCGGACAGTTAAAATTGTCCCACTTGTGGTGCTGCCGCCACAGTGTCCGGCGCGCCGCCTGGAGAAGCGCACGTCCCTGTACAGGGTGTCACAACGAAGTCGGACCACACTTAGAAAAAAAAGAAAGACACGAAGCATTTTGCGTTTTTTTGAGCGTTTGCGTTTTGCGAAGCGGCGAAACAACCTGGCCGACTTCAAGGGCAACTGTGCCGACATTCGCCCGAAAAGTTTGCCGATAAACCCAGGAAAAACCTCGGACATCAGACCCGGTGGAAGGATTTGAACCCGCCACCTCTCAGTCTTCACTACGACCTTGGTTACCACCAACGGACGGATGAAAGTAACAGATTAAAATTGCTCTTTCGTCTACACCGTGCCTAATATTTTTATTGTCGGAATAATGTGCTCTATATTACAACCACTTCTTTGACATGACTTTTAATAGAGCTTCGCAGACTGTTACCTAGAGAGAGAGAAAGAGGCCGATAAAAAACTAGACATGTGGGAATAATAGTGGTAAAATACGAAGCGTATACGAAGTGAATATACAGGGTGTCCCAGAAAACGTGTCATTGCATTATAATAAAAAAACTACGCCACCTAGAATCATGCGGTCAACAGCATTTGTTCTTATTAGGTTTTTGCCACCTCCTAATGTGAATGTCATGTACTCTAAGTTTAATTATGTAAATATTTGCGAACTGAACTTGGAAATTTGCCAAGTAAACGTCACTTTTTTACCCCAGCAATATGAAGAGCGTGCCGAATTCACTCAAATTCATGATAATTCATAGTGATATTCACGAGCTATCCCATCGAAAAAAATAGCCGAATATTATGCTTTTCGGGGAACCGGACAATAGCGCACGATGACTTTTTGAGCGCAATCGCTCTCAGTGCGACGAAAGGAGGTTTCGAAGCCAGCCCACAGAGTGATAGTAGAAAAAGTAACTGTTCCTAAAATTGGGAGAGGGAAAGCATTATCACAGCGAAAGTCGAACGTGATAAGCCGTGCCTATTTTTATCTCTTTCCGCGATGTCGGGAAGGGCTGGGTTTCCAACCTCCTGTCGTCGGACTGACAAAGTTTGCGCTGAAAAATTCATCGTGCGCTATTCTGTGCGACCTCCGTAGATCATGATGTTCGGCTATTTTTTCCGATGGGATAGCTCCTGAATATCCCTGTCAATTATCATTAATTTGACTAAATTAGACACGCTCTTCATATTGGTGGGGTTAAAGTGACCTTTACCAGGCAAATTTCCGACTTAAGCTCGCAAAAATTTACATAATTAAACTTACGTTACAGGACATTCACATGAGGAGGTGGCAAAAACCTCTAAAACTCTAAAATAATGATAACGTGACTCACCTGAAACCAAGCAAATAGTAAGAGCCACGAGAACGAATAGCTTCATGGTCACACGTTGGCTTCGAAGCGAACTCCGGATATCGGTTGTGTGAGTGTCTCGTGTATTTGGGTTTTTCCACAGTATCTGTACGCTGCAACAAACCTTGAAACAATAGCGAGTTTCATATAGTGTGCCTGTGCATGTCGGGCGTTGTTATTGCAATTCTTGTGCGTGCATGCCAGCCATTTTCCTTCTTCCACGAAAGCTGCCACGGCCTTTGCCTCGGAGATGAGAGTTGCACTGGCATGATTCTCGCCCAATGTTGCAATGAACAAGTTTCGCGTTGTTTTATCGCCCGCTACAAGTTTCTTATTGACATTTTGGCTCCAATCATTATAATTAAAAAATTAACTAATCAATTTCACTTAATTAACTAATTAATTACAAAAGGAAAATAATCTGAGTTTCCTCGCACCACTGGTAACACTATACAGTCCGTCTTTTAGGTGTCCGATGAACCATTTTTTTAGAACTTTCGCTAATTTTTCGTGAAACACCCTGTATGAGAAATTCAGTTGATATTCTCGTTTTCAGATCAACAGATTATTTTCTCACTTTCTGTCTCGTGTCTATGTTTATGAATCGTTTCTGAGAAGTTAATGCTCACTATAGCGGTTACGGCATCTCTAGGAAAAAATATGCACGACTAAAATTTTACGTTCCAGATGTCCTCACTTTTCAGCACGCATTCTGCTAGGGAACATTATGTCACAGGAATATACTACGACACCTTGACTCTGCGGCAGGGTTGGAGAGTAAAGTTTGGAGGCAGCATGTGACATAGTGTCTGTCCAATCACAGGGCTGAGATAAGGGGGTATTCGTTCGTTATGGCTCCCCGCATGGATCCACAAAAGAAACGGGGCGCTTCGTAACCTAGAGCCGTTTGCTGTAACCCGATGGGATATAGGGGAAAGTGGGACATTGGGAAGCTGCGCAGACATCTGACCTGCTCGCATATCGTATTGTACAGTAAAAGGCAGTTGAAGGCATAGTAATTTAGGGGATGACACGTTTCGACGTCATTTTAGATAGACTACGTGCCCTTGACTATAGGCCGGCCCCAATGGTGCGTTTTTCTTACGTAAATGCTGAGTTTCCACGCCCAGCGCGAACTTGTGTACATCGCAGCTGCTCGTATCGCGTGGTTCACTGCATCCGAGCAGGTTTCATATTTCACGCAGCAGTCAGTTCACGTTCCTCACTCCTCTTCCTTAGAACATCATACGACCCCCACCACCACCAGTCGGTCCACGGGCGCCCAGAGCAACCAGCCAGGGCGCAGCAAGTCACTTCTGGTTCTGACGTAGCATTCTACTTCGTTCTCTAGCAATGGCCGCTCTGACGAAGAAGCTGAAGGACATCTCCAAGTACAACAACTTCAATTACAAAAGAACGCACACAAAAACAACAATTTCAGGATGGTAGAGGAAGGACTTCGTAAAGCACATACTCGAAACCCGCTGTCGACGCAGCAGCGGGATTTGCGCCCCATGCGGTTTGACAGGCGTATTTTTTCACGGTGCGTGGCCATGTAGAGTGCTATGCAGCGCGATATTCTCAGAAACACGGACCATGCGGGCCGGCCTTATCGTTTCACCTAGAGGACGCCGGCAAAGAGAGAGTGATCAGCACTGCAAAGGCGCGCATTCACATATGCAGCTGTCAGCCGTAATCATATTGATGTGCATCGGCATCAGCTCTTTCAGAGAGAAAGTACATTCTAAAAAAAAGAGTGATTTTACGCCTCTTCGGGACTAAATGCGTTGCCACTGAAAATAGTCCGTTTCAGGAGTAAATCGACGGGAGTAAATGAATTTTACAGAGGTGAGACTGCATTTCACGTTCTGTTCTAAGAGTCCCACGTGCAAAATTCGTGTGCATGCATGAAAATACTTTGAATCAAACCGACAACAGTGATATATCGAGTGATATCAGAACCTTGCGACATAAATAGGGCACAATTTGCGAAGAAAGAAACGCTAACTCTTTCTTACTTTGTATGGGCGGAAACATTAAATTCTATGTTGGCTGAGTTATAGAGCCTTATGACATCAAATTGACCAAGAGCACATACTTACGTAGACTGTTGCATGCGACTGTTGACCTCATCCCATAAACATTCATGTCGTTGTTTTTGTTGTCGTTGCATGCCGAAGACCATTCGCGAAGTTTAGTGACAATTTGCAGTACTGGGGAATACATGTCGGGCTTAGGGGAATAAATGGGGAGTAACTGCAGTCTAGAGGAGGAAAAGCTGCAGTTACTCCCCATTTGCTTCTTTTTTCTTTGTGTGTACTTGAGGTGGATGGCAATGTGACGGAACCGAAGGTCAGTCCTCCAAACATTTTTCCTGAAGCGATGCAGCAGCTCGTTGAGTGCCTTCTGTAAATACACAATACCCGGATGCATCACGTGTACTAGACTTCCCAAGCAACTGAAGAAATCACGCCTGAGTACGCCTCTATGTGGCAATCAATCGATGAAAGGCTAAAACACCTTCCAACGAATTTTATCTTTTATTTGTCGCCTTGATACCGATATGCTTACGAAATGGACGTTGGAATAATGGGACAATTGCCTGTGAGATGTATGCCCACTCGGTAACAAGATATACCTCTGTTCCTGATAACGCAGACCTCGTTCGCAGAAAACAGTGTAATCTCCAGAGAGCCAATTCAACCCTTATCGTTCTCACAGCCTATGGTCCTGATTGTTTTATCGATGTCGTTTATGAATGCGGTTTCCGCTAGAAGGGATCAGAACTGCATCAGGAAGGAAGGGTTTCATGGATTCTATACGAGTGGTCATCGCGGCGCTGCTGCTTACAGGCTAGTGCATTTCATACAAATCATACTGCTCGAATATTATTTCGGGTGTAAGCAGGGGCGGATTCAACACTTCCGTATGGGGGAGGGGGGACACTCAGTGTTCGGCCTGACCATATACAGTCAACCCTCGATTTATGAACCTTCGATTTATGAATTCCCTCGTTTTATGAACACGAGCACGGGGAACCAAACTTTTTCCATTAATTTTTCCCTCGTTTTATGAACCTCGATATTCGAATAATGAACGGAATTTCTGGGAACCAACTAGAAGTTGCCCAGCGTTTTTGCCCTCAATATATGAACAGATCGTTCCGAGGTCAACAGAAACCTTCAAAGGGATAATTCCGTGGTCTTATGGATGACGCCTGAACGGACAAAACGTTTTCCAGGTATTGCAACCTCGGTTCTTAACCCCTCAAAATCGGAACAACAAACGGGTTTTCCGGGGACGCACAAGGTGCGACCGAGTGTTCGTGACCTCAGTTGATGAATAAGGTGGTCGCTGTCACCCGGAGATTAATAAACGGAGGTTAAAAATCCCGGAGGAAATCCGAGACCAGTCCAGTGCGAATGTGGTGACATCTCTTCTTTCCAAGATTGACACAGCGGAAGGTATGGTCCAAAGCAAAATTAAACAATTTAGTATTGCATAATAAACGAGTGTGAATGCGCTAACGTCTGTTCTTTGTGAGATTGATACAGCAGAAGGCATGGTCAAAAGCAAAATTATACAATATTTGGCATTATAGACACAATCCCAACTCGGAAATACTGTTCCATTTGCTCGATAGTACTCAGTTAACTGAATTTTCGATTTATGAATCCCTCGATTTATGAACGATTTTTCGGGGAACCGAGGGTGTTCATAAATCGAGGGTTGACTGTGTACGCATAATTCATATCAGGCGGGACCAGTGGCCACAGGCAAAAGGGTATACTATGCAACAGGACTGCTTGCAAACGCCTTTCAGCGCGAACATTTTTA
The DNA here is from genome assembly GCF_037126465.1 of Ornithodoros turicata. Lineage (NCBI taxonomy): Eukaryota > Metazoa > Arthropoda > Arachnida > Ixodida > Argasidae > Ornithodoros > Ornithodoros turicata. The sequence continues at coordinate 163,674,382 of NC_088201.1, forward strand.
TTTGCATTTCGTAACTCTTAGAAGACCAAGAGAAAATGTAGAAATGACGTTACAAAAGAGAAAATTTAAATTAAAAATACAAATTGTTTGTTTCGCGTCACTAGGACAGATGGCGCATGCGACTAGAAACTAAAGGCCGATCAAAGCAGCGTGGTGGCATGTCTCCTTCGTGTGCCTTCAAAACTTATGCTCGTTTAGAGACCCCAGCCCGACAGAAGTGCAGCTATGACCAAACGGCTGAATAAGCAGGCTGCAGAGGGTATTAGCCGCAGGGATGAACCAAATAAAATTGAATGGTGCCTCTTGTCAGGTGTTCGCTCTTTTCGAATGGACGCTTCAGTTGTGTGTTATTACCTGGTGGCCCTGCTAAGCGTACATTGGGTACCCCGCAATTGACCTTCTCGTGTTGTGTCCTGCGATTGCGGTTCTCGGTTCTTTGGGCGCCGACTAGTGACAGGTCTTGTGCGGACAGTTAGGTGCGTCGCATTTACAATGGTTCAAGAAATCGTGGAATCCACAAAAACATAGGCCAGCAGAGATGCGATTTACGTGCATATGCACAATCCGTTTTCATAACCTGAAGAAGCAGCCTCGAGAGCACTCATGGTCGGTTAGTGCTCGCAAAGTAAGGAGAAGTCTTTGTGAGTCGCCGAGCACATCGACTGGTAGAACGCTAAGTTCCCGAGCATATTGCGAAATAGTCACACTACAGTGGGTTTCACGCATCATGTCATTTGGACTTCATACAAAAACGACTGCATTACTTCATTACGAGCGATGTCCATGGCCAGTTTGACATCGATTTTTCATTTCTGTCGAGAAGATGCGGGGTTGACCAGCCAAATTTCGAAGCTGAATTGAAGGAATTCAAGTTACTTCAAATAAACTGAAGGAAAAATGACTACTGAAGATGACACATTTCTCTGTTGCACAGAAGCAATTGAGCCTCTATTTTTCCGCTGAACCAAACGTGTACAAAGTCCAGACGACATGGGTCGTGAAAACCATTGCATTTTGATGTGGCGAGAGCGGCCTTGATTTCATGGGAGGGGGGGGGTGCCCCCTCCCTTCCCTCTAATCAGCCCCTGGCTGTATGAAAATGGGAAGCTACTATCTAAAAAGCCATTATTCCAAATGCGAAAATGAAACACATTTGGTTATTTGGGTAGTGCCATCGACAGGTTTAACTCGAACTATGTGGCGTATCCTGGTATTCGTGACTGAGAGATAACAGCCGATTTGTTCAGATTCTACCCTCGTGCTCTGGGATCATCTGACCGAATAATAAATTGTGCTAGTGTGGAGCGAAGTAAACAAGGTGTTCACACCACAATTTGCGGGAAAGAACTGAGGGTTTATTCCAGTGGCGGTTGCCACCAAAAAACGAAAGTGGAAAAACGTGCAGCGTGCAGGCCGCGGCTTAACGATGGCGATGCGGGCTGCTACACTGCCTCCCCCCCAGACTCCGAGAGGAGCGGTCAGCCCAAGTGACATGTCTGGTGGCGCTCAGAGAAGGCTGAGTGGGGAAGGGAGGCGGGAGGGCTACTGGGGCTCGGGTGGCTCCACAAAGGCTGGCTTGAGTCTGTCCAGGCTCACGGTTTCTGTTTTGCCATCAACCGAGATGGTAAAAAACTTGTCCGAACGCCGGAGAACGGGGTGAGGGCCGGTGTAAGGTTGCTCAAGCGGGCGGCGGAGCCTGTCACGGCGCATGAAGACATGCGAGGCAGAAGACAGCTGCTGGGGGACAAAGGAGGATCTGGGCGAGGGAACACGAGGTGAGGCAGGACGGACGTTTGCGAAAGCGCGACGAAGCGTGTCGACGTAAGTTCCGGGGGGAGTGGAGACCTCTGTTACGTCAAACAAGTCAGCCGGGAGCCTGAGGGTAGTGCCGTACACCAGTTCGGCCGCGCTGCAGCCGAGGTCGGCCTTGACGGATGCGCGGATGCCGAGGAGGACGACGGGTAAGACAGATGACCAGTGGGCGGTGTCCTCGTGGGCCATGATGGCACCCTTTAACTGGCGATGCAGGCGTTCTACCATACCGTTAGAGGCCGGATGGTAGGATGTGGTGCGAATCCGTCGCGTGCCCAGGAGTTGGAGGAAAGCGGCAAAAAGCCTCGCTTCGAACTGGGCGCCACGGTCCGTGGTGACGACAGCTGGGGCTCCGAAACGGGCAACCCAGGTCGAAAGGAAGGTCGAGGCGACAGTGGCGGCGGTGGCGTCGGGCATGGGGGCCGCTTCTGGCCATCTGGTAAAACGATCGACGGCAGTTAGGAGGTATCGATGTCCAGCAGAGATGGGGAGGGGTCCGACTATATCAATGTGGACATGTTCGAAGCGGGAGTCCGGGGGCAGGAAACGTCCCAGTGGTGCAGACGTGTGCCGCGTGATCTTTGACCTTTGACACGCGGAACAGGCGGCTACCCAAGATCGGATATCTGCGCGCATCTTCGGCCATACAAAGCGGGTAGCAATCAGTCGCTGTGTTGGGCGCGCTCCTGGGTGCGACAGGCCATGTAGTGAGTCGAAAACTGCGCGGCGGAGGTCGGGTGGCACGTAAGGACGAGGTGGAGTGGTGCTGGTGTCACAGGAGAGTAGAAGGTCTGTGCCGGGAACGGGAAAGTCGTCAAGACGCAGAGATGTTGTCGAGCTACGCAGGGCCTCAAGCTCGGGGTCATTGTGCTGGGCGCGGGCTAGAGCTTCTGACGATAGCGTCTGGACGGTGGCTACGCGACTTAGGGCGTCTGCTGGACCATTTTCCGATCCGGAGACGTGCTCAATGCGAGAGGTAAATTCGGCTAGAAAAGCGAGGTGGCGCGTCTCACGAGGAGAATAGCGGCTGCTGGCCGATCGCAGGGCGTATGTCAACGGCTTATGATCAGTTAGAATGGTGAAATCCCGGCCTTCCAGGAAGTACCGGAAGTGCTTGACTGCGAGGTAAGCGGCTAAGAGCTCCCTGCCGAAAGTGCTATACCGCGTCTCCGCGGGCTTCAGGGCCTTTGAGAAGAAAGCAAGAGGTCGCCAGCCTGTTCCGACGTGCTGCTGCAGCACGGCGCCGACAGCTGTTGCGAAGGCGTCGACCATAAGTGCGGTGGCTGCATCGGGCGTGGGATGGGCCAGAAGGGTTACCGATGACAGCAGCGACTTGATGGACGTGAAGGCGTCAGAAGCAGCGTCGGTCCAAGAGAGCGGAAAGGAAGTGTCCCGGGACTTCCGCTTGCGGCTCTTGCGACCGCGGGAAACGTGGTCTTGGGACAGCATTTCTTCGAGGGGGCGCAGCGTGTGGGCACAGTGTGGGACGAATCGCCGATAAAAGTTGACGAGTCCTAAGAAACGCCGGAGCTGGCGCACGGACTGAGGTTGAGGAAAATCGAGGATGGCGGCGATCTTCTGCGGAAGCGGAGATATGCCCTCGGCAGAGACAGTGTGACCGAGGAACTCTAGAGATGGTACTCCGAACTCGCACTTCGCGACGTTGACGATGATCCCGTGTGCAGCAAGCCGTGAGAAAAGGAGCCGGAGGTGTTCGATGTGCTCGGCAGGGTCTCGACTGGCAACAAGGATATCGTCTATGTACGCGAAGACGAACGGCAGGCCTCTGGTAACGGTGTCTATGAACCTTTGAAATGTTTGGGCGGCGTTCCGAAGGCCGAACGGCATGCGGACGAATTCGAAAAGGCCGAACGCGGTGGTAATGGCCGTTTTCGGCACGTCTTCGGCGGCGACGGGTATCTGATGGTAAGCCCTCGTAAGGTCAATTTTCGAAAAGGTTCTCATGCCGTGGAGGTTGCCGGTGAAGTCTTGAAGACGCGGGAGGGGATAGCGGTCAGGAATGGTAACTAGGTTTAGGGCGCGATAGTCACCACAAGGCCTCCAGTCCCCGGTCTTTTTGGGGACCATATGGAGAGCCGAGGACCAGTTGGCGGAAGAAGGGCGAGCGATGCCGATCTCCAGCATGTGCTGAAACTCGGCCCTGGCAATCTTCATTTTCTCAGGTGCCAAGGGGCGTGGTCGAGAGAACACTGGTGGGCCGTTCGTCACTATGTGGTGCACAACCTCGTGGCTCACGGGCTTCGTCCAGTCCGGAGACTGCGTGAGCGATCGGTACTCGCGGAGAAGTGCAGCATAGGGAGCAGGAACGGCTGGAAGGGATGTTCCGCAGAGGTCGCGACAAGGTTGTGCGGCAGATATGGCGTGGACGTGAAGGTGGGTGTTGTCGTCGACGAGAAGGCGGCGGGAAACGTTCACAGAAAGGCCGAAGTGATGAAGAAAATCCGCGCCGAGTATCGGCTGTGAGACGCTAGCGACGAGAAACACCCAGGGGAAGACTCTTCGTAAACCGAGGTTAACGTTGAGGATCTGTTCTTTGTAGACAGGTATGGTAGTGTTATTATCGGCCATCAAGTGAAACAGCGGCTCACGACGCCGCTCATTAAGGGATGCGGGCAAGACGCTAACAGCGGCCCCGGTGTCGACAAGGAACCTAGTTTTGGTGGAACGGTCGACAACGAAGAATAGGCGACTTGCAGCTTGAGGAGGGGAAACGCCGGCCGCCATCAGCGGTTCCCGGGTGAGTTTCCCGGCCAGTCGCAAGGGCGCGTACATCGCTGAGCGGCGTCGCCGAAGCGCTCATGGTACCAACAAGGTGGTGGGTTGGAGTCGTCGAACGGAGACTGGCTTCGGCTGTCTTGTCTTCGCGGAGAGTGGCGGAAACGACGGGAGCGGCTGGATCTTCTGGGAGACCGGCGACGGCTATCGGGGTAGCGCAGGGCAGCGACAGTCTCGGAGAGGCGTTGGATATCCGCTCTCACGGCAGCCATGTCGCTCGTACTCGCAAAGGCGGCAGGTGAAAGCGGCGGCACCGTGCCCTGCTGCAGAAGGCCTGAAGAGGAAGTAGGGTGGTTATGGCCGACGGCGCTTATGCTTGCTGCAGGGGAAGCGACCTCCATGACCTTGTCGGCAAGGCCGGCCAAGTCACAAAGTGGCAAGCTGGCGGCTGTAGTGAGAACCATCTGTACGGTTGGGGGTAGCCGTTGCAAAAATAGCTCGCGAAGCAGTGCTTCGTCAAAAGAGGCTGAGCGATCCGCCAGGAGGGCCTGCATGGCGCGAAGTAGCTGCGAAGGTCGTCGGTCACCGAGTACTTCGGCATTCAAGAGCTGCTGCAGGCGCTTCCGCTCTGACATCATAGTCCGCAGGAGAACAGCAGTGCGCAACTGGTCGTAGGGCGCCTGAGGTGGAGGGCTTGCTATTAAGTCGGCAACGTCCATGGCTATCTCTGGTGGTAGGGAAGAGACGATGTGCCGGTACTTGGTGAGTTGGGAAGTAATTCCAGCGAGCAGGAACTGGGCTTCGACCTGCTGGAACCAGATGTGGGGTCCTCGATGCCAAAATGGCGGCAATCGAACAGCGACGTGGGACATGGGAGGCATCGCAGCAGCAGCGGGGGCGGTTGCGCCAGGCGGAGGGTGTTGCTGGTCGCCAGCAGGGTTCATAGCAGCGGTGTTCTTCTCCGGGTCACCAGAAATTGTGGAGCGAAGTAAACACGGTGTTCACACCACAATTTGCGGGAAAGAACTGAGGGTTTATTCCAGTGGCGGTTGGCACCAAAAAACGAAAGTGGAAAAACGTGCAGCGTGCAGGCCGCGGCTTAACGATGGCGATGCGGGCTGCTACACTAGCACGCTACTGTAAGGGAGGTGCTACAGCTTGAGCCAGCCCGTAAAGTAATTGTTACTTGAGAACCTCGAGATAATGAAAAGAGGTCGTTTCGTCTTCCTCCCCCCCCCCCAGACTTCCGTAGCTGTTCTTCTTCACAATAGAGAGAGTGTCGTTATGAACGAAACGGGCGGCCAAATGCCTCACGTGTTCCACCTCAAGTGCTGATATTCGCATGCAGACCCCTTAGGGGTCAGATTATGCGTGTTGGGTGATGTGGGGTAGCACACAAGCGATACACAAGGGCTCAGTGTTGAAAAAGCGCGCATTTCCTGGCAAAGTTTGTTTATCAGATTGTGCTCATCCGCAGTCAAATCTCCCGGCGTCCTCTGGGATGTTGTAACGTTAGATCACTCAAGCACCTTTATTGGCCCAATAGTGTCGGCTACCACAGCGTTGTAGCAACGCGACCGGTCGATTGTTCCGCGTGTAACCAGCGGCAGATTCAGAAAAACAGGGCGGGGTGGGGTTGGTTCAACCTCGCCAAAGCATTAGATTAAAAATCATGCTCACTCTGCGCGATCGCGTTACCAGAAAGATGGATGCCGCGCGCTGCAACATATATTGAGTGTGTTATACGGCGAAGTTCTGTCGACTGCTCATCGGATGCCGCATTGCTTAAAAGTCGCAGTTCAGTCTGGGAATTCTTGTAGAAAAATATGCGTTGCTAGTGCTAAGGCTCCACGTTTAACCCACAATGTAGAACATTTAGGTAACGCATTGCGGTGGCCGGAACAACAGGTCAATCAATTCCTAAAGGGAACGAAAGTCCCCTGTAGTTCCCGAAAGTGATGGGTACGATATTTCCGGTTTCAAATAGATCACTCAGTTTAATCGGGAGGGTATCGCAGTCGGTGAAGTAGCGATTTATGTAATGAGTGGAGCCAGCACTATGACCACCCGTCACATATCCATGATGGTTTCCGAAGCTACGAATATGGGAGTCAAAACTTCTTTAGTACAGAAATCTGGAACATATATGTTTGGACATTTAGATGGTTTGTGCGGATTAGGTTATCATTGGCTACATGAGGTGTCTTCTCATTGGAGTCTTGTAAAATACGGGCTCACCGCTCCTAAGGACACAGTGCTTTGCCTCCGATTACCTCACTGTACATATTCGGAGCATTGTCCAGTTTAATCCGTACCTAGCCAGTGCGGGATAACGTGATACTGCTATCGTTCTAATGGGGAATTTCAACTTGGACTCCACTCTTAATTCATAAACCTCTTGAAAGATTTTTATCGGTTACAAGTCGCGTTATCCAAAGCACGAACCACTCTCGGCGGATCCTGCATGTATATGGTTTGCTTAGACATTTTGAATGATTCGGATTCAGTTACTGCATCTCGTACTGCTATCACCGCCCATTACTCACGGTGTTTCCTAGTATCGCGCGTACGCTTCCAAGAAAGAATGAGTGACATATTTCAATTGATTGACTGATTGATAATTTAAAAGAAAACCAGGGAGAAATAATGAAATATTTCGACAATGTCATGGGTGCATAACTTTTAACGGTTCAGCGCTTTCTGCACAGCTTCTTTAAAGCGAGACAAAGCAGTGCCTCAAACGTTCACGTCGCATGTATCTTCCCCACCTCGGTAGAATGGCCATGCATTCGCTCAGTAGTTTACTCAGAACTTCCTCCTTGGGGGCTCTTGGGTTCCGCCGAAGGAGGAAAGGGGGCGAAGTAAGTCACACTATAAAGTCTAATCCATGTATTTCCATGCTATTTCCCCACAAATTGTGCACAAGATCTCATTCAACGACAATGCTTCTCACGTTAACAGCAACCCACTTTTGTCCCGCGATAAATAGTTTCATCGCGACTGACACGTGCTTGTCATTATGGCGATAAACGCGCACAATCTTGCCCTTCCAATGACACGACTGCGATCCTGATTACGAATTCGGTAGACAACGAGAAGTCATATCAAACCCTCGCTCGTGCCTGTTCTTTATCTTGTGGCACCCCCGCGACCCATGCAAGCGGATGAACAGGAATTTGAGCGCAAGGAAGTTGGGCGAAAGAGCGCATCCTTGAACTGCTCCGCACAAGAAATTTGTAAACCGAAACTAGTTAATTACCCCAAAGATAATTGAAAGTCGATGCATTGTTTACTGGTTGGGCACTTTCTCGGAGTTCCCACGGCTCGGGTGCGAAAGCCCAGCGAAGCAAAACAAAGCTGGAAATTTATTCAATTAACGAGCGCATGAAAACCAAAAGCTGACTGGTCAGTTTGTGGCCGACGCATGAAGGATGCTAACAGAAAAATAAATTTCCCTATATTATTACCGTTTTTGAATTATTCAGCCGGGGAATTTTCGTTAAACTCCCTGTATATCTGTCGAATCTGCAGCACATAATAACCAAACCAAATAAATGTATAATCTAGAATGCTCATGACTTTCATTTATTATAGAGCCCCAGAGATAGTCCTTATGAAAAAATATTTGTCCATGCTATAGAAATTCTATTCCATTTCTGTAGAAATATGACAAAAGAGTCAACAGGGATTATATTGGAATTATATAGATTTGATATGAAAAATCCTTTGGAACTGCTTTGGACAACTGATGGTCATTTGCGACAGACTTCCTTTTGACATTTCTTCAAAAGATTTCAAAAGACATTTCTCGTCTGGACTTCCTTTGGACTTCCTTTTGAAAGTCAACATGCTTTGCTTTGAAGATCTATTGAAAGTCATTTACTTTTCTTTTGATTACTTCCTAGTTTCTCCCCCCTGCACATACTACGTTGTCTCTGGTTGCCTTGGCCACAAATTTAATTCAATTCGCTGTGAAGTATTAAGGGCCAGGAACGTAAAATCACATGTGAATAGGTGTACCACTACCACATTGAGTCACTGCATTTTCGCAAGCATTGACGCGAGGCTTTCTTTGGTCTCCCATAGTCTGGTGCTTGTCTACCTTCACCGTGTTCCTGTAAGGAAATCACAATTTTCAGCATTTGTTTGAAAACATAGAATATCCTGAATATTTTCAAGTCTGTCCCTACCCCCATATGGGGACAAAGATGACCATAACAGTGCCGAATACTTGACACTTACAATCACTTCCATAGATTAATTACGCACCAGTTATGTCATTCCATCATCGTAACAAATAGTGGAAGAAACAAGTCCACCAACTGTATTAGGCGTCCTCTCCAAAAATAGGCCGCTGTCAACCATTAAGTATGCGATTGAAATGCTTTGTGCACGCTTGGAAAATAAAAAGTTGAGCTGAGCGCGAACTCAGAACAACGTGCACTGCAGCTCACTACGTGCAGCAGCTACAAATACTTTATCTTATACTTTTTATACTTTTATATGTTGAAATAAATAAAACATAAGGAGACTCACATGTAGCAACAATATAAGCGTCAATGAATCTAGTCGGAAATCCACTTGACGACGAATTACTGTCCTCAAAAATCATCTACGCTTTGCAATATCCGTAAACCCGCACCAACGTGTTGGAGGTTTTCGATCAGATAGACGTCCAGCATGCCCACATCCGGCCACTTCACACAAACAAAAATCCACTTGAAACGCGAAAAAAAAAACTAACTTACCAGAGAACTTGTAAATGGCGCCACGACGCTATCAAGTAGACATGGCAAAGAACAGGCGAGTAAAGAGTGGCTTGGCTTGGATTGGAAAGCAAACAATGTTGCCCGCCGTGATTCACTGTCACGAAGAACGAGGAATGGAGCAGGAAATGCGCACGCTGAAAATGACAATATTGAAGAAAAAAAGGCTGAAAAACATCATAATTGTAATTAATGGGATAATAAAAATATAATTAAAGGAATAATTATATAATTAATGGAAGCGGTGTTTTATAATGCAGCACAAATAAATATGAAGTACCGGCCTTGCAGGAGTGCTCGCCGATCTGCCTTTGTCGGGGGGGGGGGGGGCGGGGGGCTGAGGCTTTCTCCGACTTCCCTGGCGGCTTCTCGCGTATGCCAGGAGACCCAGTTATGGCGGCCGTATACAGTGAGCGTTTCGTCCGAGGTAATCCCGAGAACTATTGAACGATGGAAACGACAACTTCGAACTCACCTCAACAACATTTATGAATTTATGACTTGAAAACCCGAGACGAGGTAGGGACGATAACAGACAAACACAGACACCGTGTTTGTATATACCTACATACCTACACATATATACCCTCCCCTTCCTGGAGTCACTATGACTCCATCAAGGCAAGGGGGTCATTTGATGCCATCAAGGGGAGTCATTTGACTCCCACTTCCATGGATCTGTTTTGACTCCTACGGACATCAAGTAACCCCATAGGGGGAGTCACTCCTGCCATTATTCTTTTTATTGACAGCATGCTGGCTGCCATCCAGTTCATGAGAGTGACCTTTATCGTTGAAAGAACAGTTGAACAGTAAGCGAGCTGGTGATAGTGTCTATGATGGCGAGACCTGAAGAGGAGATATAAGAAGGGACATACACACACTATGTTGATACATTGTGTATGTCCCTTCCTATACCTCGTCTCAGGGTTTTTCGCTATGGACCTTCATGTTGTTTCCTTCCGGAAACTTTACATCTTTTTATGTAGAATTATGAAGGTACAACCAGGCGCTGTTAGCAAATCACACAGCACTTTTCTTGAAACAAGAATTCATAGAAGGTACACAGTCATCTTCAGCATTGCACACATTTATGGGACATGTTAATCACTTTGAAATGTCACAGACATATCGTGGAGGCCGGCACATGATTAGTTGTGTTGAACAGACAACTATTTGTCATATTTTAGGCACAAAGAGCAGTTTTGGCACCTGCATGTTGAGACAGATGTATCTCTACATACTTTGCCACGACACAAATATATGAAGCAAGAAATGTATTCTCTACTACTTTGCGTAAGGGGAAGTTAGTACAAGAAACTTACACATTCCTTTTTTGAGCAAACCAATATTCAGAGCGTTACCATACTGTGGTGGGCTTACAGTGCATTACATGGTACAGCACACACTGTAAAAAAAATTCACCGTAGAACATATCCCCGTTCTAATGACAGTCTTCCCCAGTTTTTCAAACTGCCATTTCCCACAGTGCTTTATGGTATGACAGAGTATTTCTAAATCTTTACTGTAGTTTACCGGTTGTAGCAGAAAAAGATACCGCTGTTTCCGATCACAGGACGCAAGTCACAAATGCTATACAGCAACATGTTGCCGTATAGCCATAGCATGCCATAGTACATGCTGCTGTCTAGCAGTTGTTCGTGTTTGGACACAGTATGGTGCATGGAGGGTAAATTCCATGGTTAAAATATCCAACCGTGAACAACTGTTAGACTACATGATGTAGAATGCTTTATAGTAAAACCTCCGAAGTCGGACACCTCCCTACCTCGGACAACTCCCCATGTCGGACAAAATTTCATTGCACGGGCAGGCTCCCATTGAAACTACATGGGGACGAAATTTTCTATGTCGGACACCTCCCTATCTTGGAAGTAGGACAGGGTTTTCCCTGCTGAGCCGGGCAAAACCCTGGCCAAATTACCTCAATACCGGCCCATCTTTGCACGAAAAAGACCCAGAATGAGCCAGTGGCCTTGACTTTCGCCCCTTTCCCCCCCTATATTGGTCTCAGCATTTTCTTGCTATAGCTTTTAGAGTCCAAAAAACAAGTGCTGTCAGTCTACATTGTAATTCTTTGTATAAGCACTTGTCTTCGGTTTGTCTAGACGCTTTGAACGCGCACTGCACCAAAGCAATGAAAAGTGGGCTAACGCTTCAGAGACAAGTCCTTGCTGCTCGAAAAGCTCCGCAGGTAAGCCATTGAGTGGAACGGAATTGAATCTACTAAAATCAGTAATAATTATCAGTGAAGAGTGGGTAGAGGTACCACTACCACCAGGTACCACTACCAGGCACCATCACCAGGTACCACTAAGGACCATAAATTGAAGAAGGGGGACATTTCTGGCAACACAGCTGTGATCTTTTCCATTTTTTGTCCCGCTCATATTCTGTAACTCGGACACCTCTATAAGTAGGACACACTTCGGCTGCACCGCGGGTGTCTAGCATAGGAAGGTTTCACTGTATTTATGTCCCGTGTCATGTGACCACAAACATTATGCGCTTCTGCTCATGCTGCACAGCACAGGCGAAATGACCTGCATGTGAGGATAACAACATGAAACCCGAGGCGTGGAGGAAACGGCATGACTTTACGATCTCTGTCTCAGTTGTTTCATGTTGTAATTGCGTACCAGCTTGCCTGTACCTGAGAATAGATTCGATGCATTGTACACGCACCTTAGACATGCAGTGTGTGGTGTGTTGTGATAGTAATGCCACTGCCAATTGAAAAATAATGCTCCAGGTGGATTGTTTCGGTACAATCTTGAACTAAGCATACCAAAGGGTAGGGCATCTGCGTGACAGGTTTACCTGGAAGTACGAATGTAAATGTTAGCTAAAGTCATTGAATAATTAACATTATCAATATAGGGCTGCAGATCATACCACACAATAGCACACAAGATGCTCCGATATGTTCTGCAGGAATGTCTCTGTATTCGTAATATTAGTACAGCAGCTACAGAAATGCATAAAACACGTTTTTGTATACATGATAGCACTTGAATGCAAAACAAGCTTCTGCTCCATTGCCAGAACACAACAGCGGATAGATTTACCTTACTTACCTGAGAAAAAGAAGGTACTGTTGCACACATGATGCTGTTTGAATGTAATCCTGAAACGTCTCGAAAAACATAATTTATGACCGAAACACATCAACTGGAAGATTTCGATTTACCTCACTCAAAACGGAGAAAAGGTATGTGCTGTTCCACACATGAAATTGCTTGAACTGCCCTTGAGCGCTCTGGAAGAACACCTTATTTGTGACCAAAATACAACAGCTGAGCCAACATTTTAATTCATACCTTACTCAAAACACACACGACGTGTGCTGCCGTGCATAAGATACGATGATACTGCTTAAATGTACTCTGAAAGCGCTGGAGTAAGAACACAAACACCTCAGGCATGGTTGCTCTAAGCTATCGAGCAACAGCAAGGGTATACAAATAAAAGAAGTCGAGCACAAGTGATGCAATGCACTTGATTCATCAGAAAATGAAATGTCTCAGTACCAGGCGTCACTGTTCCGCCAACATAAACAGATGAACTTTGAAGGGGCGTCTGGTTGGCACTGGTGACAGCCTTCAGTTTGAAACCCCGACGGTGATAGTTGAGACGTGGAGTGCAAGCTTTTCGGTGGTGCGAGAATGCCTGCGAAATCATTTAACAAATAAGGCAATTCCAAATCTGTACTGAGAATACACCCGCTGAGGCCTAATCTCTAAAGGATGAAGCAGTAACTGACAGATCGTATTTTTCTTTTCTATGTGATGGCATTTGCACCGCATGACTGACTTCTCTAACATTACGCGTCTTACCTTTATCTGCTGCCTAGTCCTGCCCCTGCAATCTCCTGCCGCAGATAAGGTTGACACAGCATCCCGGACAAGACATCTTCGGCTTCGTGCGAAACATGTTGTGCATTGCTTCCGTAACATTCGTATGAGCCAAATGAACAGATCAAATCGCTGCTTTCGAAGGTGGCACCCAGTCGGAGTTGTAATCGATTGTTGCAGTCAATAGCTTTTTCTTTCGCCTTTCGGAAAATTGTGGTTTGAAACATTGGAACTGCATGCTGAAGTGTTCTTGCAGACAGGAGCAAAACACTCACGCATTCTCGGCACGCAGCACAGAACACGAAACACACCTGGAAGTCTGTACTGGCCTAGAAAATGCTCTGCAGTCGAAGGAAGCAAAACTCACGTCCCTCGTGGGTTCAGTGAAGTCCAAAAATATACTGGCTTCCTAATAGCGAACTGTTCATCACTTCCCCAATGTCAATCTGCGCAGCAGACGGCTCGGCAGAAGAAACTGGGCGGCTTGGTGGAAGAAACCAAGCCAAAAATCATGCCAAGCCGGAGCACGGACAGACCACGAATATGTCGTCGACACAGGGTTTGCGGGCCATAAGATGGAATGTCAGTGAAACTAAAAATTCGCTTTTTGGAAAAACGGCGAGGAGTTTGAGATAACTATTTTGCAGACATAATCAGTGTTCCCTTATGAACACATCGTGTGAGTACCATTCCATTCTGTAACACTCGAAAATCGGTGTAGCTGAGCTTTAATCATACTCAGCCCCATTCACGGGATGATATACGTTTGTGCTATCACGTGGAGGCCCCGGGCGTTTCTCTGTTTCCTACTCTAGGAATGTGTAACCCCTTATCGTGCAATCTATTGCCGCAGCACTTTGCTCACTTTAAAGTTCCACCACAATTTTGGATCGGTCTTTGGACTACCTATTGACTGGTATTTTGAAAATGAAGAAACGGGAAGTCGAAAGGCAGTCAATAGATTTACTTTGGCGTGACCACTTTAGACTTCCAGGAAGAAGAAAGACCAAAGACCGTCTATGGCAATTGTTTGTATCATTGTCTATAGGAAATCAAATTCAAAAGAAAAGGCAAAGAAGCCAAAGAATATCCAAAATATGTCAATAGACGGGAAAATTTCATTTTCATAAGGGGTTCTACGTTGCATGAAAAGCTTATGATTTTTTTTTTTTTTTTATGCGTTTTTTGTGGACCTTAGAACACAATAGTAAACTGGCCCTGGCTTTTGCTTTCCTCGTTCCCTTATGCTGCTCATTCTCAGAGATTGCACGGCTTTGTTGTACAACTTCAAAGCCTGCAGCCTGTTTGCACAGCCTGAAGTCGTAAAACTTCAAAGCCTGCTGTTTGTGGAATACTTTGAGGATGTCCTTTCGCGCATGAATTCCGTGATGAATTCATGAACGTGGGCGATTTTAATATAGATCCAATGAAGTCTACGAACCGTGATTATACCCATACCTCCTTCCTGGAACATTATGGGTTGTGCGATATGATAAAAGCACCAACAAGAATTTCTAGAAATTCTCCATCAATAATTGATCATGTTCTTACACGAGAAAATACCGCACCTACCTGCCGTGTTTTGGACTTTCCTATTAGTAGTGATCATCATTGTCATTCTGCTGTCCACGTAGGACGAAGCGCTGTCTTCGCTACTGTAAGCGATGTTGTAACCAGAGTTATTCACTCAACTCTCCGCTTTCTTCTAAACTCGATCGATAGGGCCCATGTTTAGGATCGAGACGTCAATCGTGAATACGACAGTTCTATTGAAATTATTCAGAAATCTATTCGCAGTTCAATTTATATCACCTTTCGTCGACAATATGACCAGTCCCTTTGGCCACGGATGAATAAACAACTACTAGACTGGTTGAGATTGAAAACGTATTGGTGTAGAAGGCGCAAACGTCGTCCTTCAGTATTATCTTTGAGGCGAATTTTCGATATTTTCGTAACCAGGCAACGAAACTTACAGGCCAGTTGAAACATAACTACTATTCTAATCATTTTTTGCAATCCCAAGGAGACACACGTAAGTTGTAGGATGTCATAAATTAGGTTGTCAGATCTAACAAGCAGAAAAAATATACTGCCTGCGGTTAAGGCATCAACTAAACACATATGCGACGACTTCACAAGATACTTCACCTCATTTGGTCCAAATCTTGCTTCTCCTTTCGCAGATGGATGTTCTGTCGCTCCCACAAGTTTTACTAAGACACATTTACGAAATTATTTTGATGGTCCCAAATTCTATCCAAGATGTTGTTTCAACGGCTAATAAAATAAGCAACAGTTTAGCCCCTGGACCAGATGCCATCTCAATTCATGTAATCAAATCCTGCATTGATATCATCGCTGTGCCCTGGCATCGCATTTTCAACCATGCTTGCTGTGCAGGAGTGTAACCTGATCAAAAGAAAGTTGCGCGTGTAGTCTCTATTTTTATGCAGGTGACAGGCACAACATATAAAACTAGAGAGCGATATCAGTGCTTAGTGTAATAAATAGCTTACTAAGAATAATTTGCGACCAACTTTCATCATGCTTACAGAAACATAATGTTATCAGTAGCGCCCAGCACGGTTTCCGAGCCGCTTGGGTCCGCCGTTCTCTTTGTTACTGATAAAACTAATCTAGCTTTAGATAAACCTCACGTCTCCATCGGAGTTTTTGTCGACCTATGAAAAGCGTTCTATAAAGTTGGTTATGGTGTATTGCTGCAAAAAATTGTTTTGCTGTGGTGTCCGTGGAGATAGCTAGGGTTTTTCCAAAGTTTTGTTGACGTCGCTGTTTTTGTACACAAGGGTTGACGGTGTGCCTTCTGTGAAGTTTCCGTTAAGTATTAACGTGCCTCAGGTATCTGTATTAGGTCCCATACTGTTTTCACTTTACGTTAACGATCTCCCACTAGTTTCTGATAAAATAGCAACATACATGTATGCCTATGACACTTGTTTATTTATTGGTTCAGAAAGTGCTTCAGAGGCAGCGCACATAATGTGTAGTGAAACTCAAAAACTCGCCCTTTGGTTTACAGTTAAACACCTATCGGGGAATATGACCAAAACAAACAAAATGTGTTGTTTGTCACAAGCCATCTATGAGCGACACAGCGTTCACATTTAACGGTCATATTTTTAAACAGACATAAGAAATCAAGTATTTAGGTCTAACTCTTGATCCCTCTTTATCTTTGAAGCCGCACATCGATACATTTGTAAAAAGATATCGCGATCATGCCATGCAATGTTCCTCGCCCGGCGATGTTTTCCTCTATATATTTTACGACAGCTGTGATTTTTTCACCGATTCAGTCACATCTAATTTATTGTGTTGCAGCGTGGAGCAGTACGTATCCCTCCTACTTGCACTGTCTATAAACTACGGAAAAGTCACTGAGACACGAGTACGAGTTTCAAGTTTCGAGTCACCGGTCATCCTCTGTCGAACTCTTTCGCCAATAGGTGACCGCTACTTTCTAAGAATAATGGGAAAAGGGTCGACTTCCGTGTCTACGCTAGCAGATGACGCACGCTATCAGTGCTGGATGTGCATGTGCCTGGCTCTAAAACATCTTTAGAAAGCGGAAAGTCTGTGTCTAATAGTCTGTGTTTTTATGTGTGTGTACATAATTTAACGAATTTAACGACGGTAAGCACGCACGTAATGTAACAATGAGTGTAACGGCTACAACAAGCAAATTTCAAGCGTGCGTCAGGGGTGTAAGCAGCGATTTTCAGCTGCAGCTGACAAACCAACCTTTAAAATCGAAATGTCAAAAATTCGTTTTTGATGTTCTGGATTTCATTTTCTTCAATACATTCATATGTAGGAGATGAACGCAGCATTACCGTCGCTGTGCGAATACCTGGCCTTGTAGTCCTGAAGGGAATAGTCAGCCCTTCACAACAGCCACCCATACTGCCACAGAAGCGACTGGGAAACCAATTGTCAGCACCTCCAGACACTTTTATTAAGAGGGCATACCAGCTCTCCGTCCCAATGTATTTCCTATGGAACAGTTTTTATGCTTTCTCTCGGTAACGGCCGCGCAGATTTTGACGCGGGTGCTTTCATCATAAAGAGGAAGACGAGATGAAAATATTTACGCTACAGGATTTCTCATATATGCCGTATGTATTTTACGGCGACGTCACGAATGCGAAAAAAATACATAATTTTTCTCCTCCCTCTTTGAACAGCTTTTATTAAACTTCTATAGCCATTTCGAAAAAAACGTTCCATTTACTTTCTCTGGAATTATTTCAGGAATCGATAGACATCAAATTTATATGTCTACCACTTTCCGTTTTTATAAAAAAGCATGAAAAGTGAGTACGGATAAATACCGTCTCAAAGCCCCGTAAACCGCGTCATTCTGTGTCGCCCTCTAGCCGTAGCACAGGAAAAACCGCGCGGAACATTTTGACCGTATCCATCCGCCGACCATGCGGCGCGCAAGCGCACTGTAGTGCTCCCTCTCTCCTCTTTACTTTCATGGACAGCGGACTTAGAGCATGGCCTTGGGGACCAGAACAAAAGTTTACTTAGCTGCTCGTAAAGGGATTATCGTCAGCCAGCATTGTCGGGAGGGGGGGGGGAGGGAACGTTGGGTAGACGAGCCAGCGTTGTCGCGGCCCGTGTAAGAGACCACCGAGACCAATAAACCTCTTCTTTTTTCGGTGCGCTTATAGAGAAGTGAGATGAGTTTGTTAGCTTGACATGAAACGTCAATTTGCTCGATTTTGCCGTTTCGGGTTTGTGCTTACTCAGTCAACTGTCTCATAAGGCTAACGAGAATCTCTCGTATTTACGGTTAGTGGAAAGCTGACTTCACAAACATTCCAGTAACGTTCAACAGGACTGCCCTGTAATGTTCGTAATGTTGAAACAGCCAGCAAGCGGATTACACACAGATAAATGTTTCTTAGGATAACGGTATTTAGAACTGCAGGTTTATTTGTTGTTTCTCTTTGTTTCTTTTATTGATCAATTTATTTTTATTTTTATCTTTATTATTTTCTTTTTCTTTTTTTTTCATGAACGCTCCACGTGAACCAATAAGAAAAATCGATCAAGCGGCCGCTGCACAATTATTTCCGCCCACGCAATGAGCAACAGTCTGTTCCGGAACCCAAATTCACGTTCGCGTAGCAAAGAAAACCAACGACAACCAACGACAGCGACGGGGGAGGGGGATATATTTATTAGACGAAAAGAAAAAAAAAACGGGCTAAAGGTCAGCCAAACGGGACGTCGGCTTGCTATTCCAAAAATACATAAATAAATAAATAAATAAAATTAACAAAGAGGAGATAAATGAAACTGACGCGACGGAGCAGCACGTTAGTTAGTTGATTATTAGGTTAGTAAAAGTTCGGTGTTTGCATTTTCATGTTCAGGTTAGTCTAAGTGGGCTTTGCCAGCTTCCGCGCAGTAACAGCCAGATAACATTTATTTACAGTAGTTTATTTTGCAACGGGGACTTCGATCACGTTATTTTGAGATACGGCCAATTTTTCGAGACCGGTTCCCTGGATTTTCCATCTTTCGACAATCCTTGCTAGTTGCACGTTGGATGACCCAAAACCTGTACCCGTCTGTCTTTGCACGGCGCACAAATTGAGGCCTTCTGAGGAAGATAAGGAAAAGCTCCGGGTCACTGGGGGTCCTCCGCGGAACTAGTGTCTACGCCGAACGAAAGGTTTGGTGTAAATGTAATGTGAAGTACCCTGTGAAAACCAAGCAGTGTCTAAAAATATAGTACTGAAGTTTTCGTGTAATAATCAGCGCAATTATGAGACGGAAATCGTGCTCCGAGACCTCGTCGCGCGTCAAGTTCCTTTGATTTTATCTTGTTCATTTATACATAAAGATGGAGTCCAAGGGGTTTTAGGAGCTTCCACCTTCTCCTTTTTTTTCATTTTTTTGAATAGGTGGTGGTGGTGGGTGGCGAAGGGGCTTGCCGTTGTCGGCCTCACGTAGGTGGGCAACGTCACGACTGACGCCCTGGGGGAATGTGCGTCCTGGGCCGACTTCTAAGGGAACTGTGCCGACATATGTCTGAAAGCGTCTGAGGAAACCCAGGAAAAACCCCAGACAGCACAGCCGGCACCGGGATTCGAACCCGGGTACCTGCAGGTGTTGCTAGATGTACCTAGATGTGTTGCTAGGTACCTGCAGGTGTTGCTAAATGCAATGCATTTATTTAGGCTGATTGAGCCTATCAAAAGACCGAAAATCATGACGCCGAACTGTCAGAAGGCTGAATATGGAAAGGCCAAAAAGACACCGCGTGAGCACAACAGTGAATGACCACTGGATGGGATGGTGTAGATTATGAAAAAGTTTTGTGGCTATTGTATTAGAAATCAAATAACTGGAATGCATAGCATTTGGTGCTCGCAAATAGACTAGCCAGCGAATATGAAAAATACAATATGTTTACTACGAAAAGAAAGTGTGTGGTGGGTAAAGTGAGGATAATTGTGCATTAAAAGCCCCTGGAATATAGATGCAAGTAAGAACTGAAATCTATACAGCCGATGAAATACATCACAGCCGACCGAATGTTATCATTCGCTTTGCGGATTTGTTGAAATTGGGAGACATAGGGTGCTTTTTTTCTTTTTTATTTGTTAATAATAAGTAGTTAAATCTACATTCCATTCAATAAGCAACATAAAATGGATATACATAGTTTGCTGCATTAGTTCGCTAGCGATATCGTTCGCCGGATTCTATAGTATTTCTCTACTGTCAGTCAGACACAGGTCTTACAGTTGTGCTTACATCTTTTTCCGGGCCGATGTTTATGGGTTACAAAAGCTCTACACCCACTTATTCAGGTGTTTCATTGCGGTTTGATTGCATTGAAAATACGGTTCATCAACATAGAAAGTATGAGACAACAACTACAACATCATTGTCTGACCGCCACCAACAACAAAACAGAACTATATATGAAAATACCAGTATTCCAGTTGAGTTGGGAACTACGTCCGACGATATCCATGTTCAACGAGCGTGAAGTCAGAGCCTTAGGATTGTGGGCATTTGCGTTTCATTTCATTGATACGAATACAGAAGGTAATGTGTCATTGCGCTCAGTATTCTGTAGTACTCCCCTTTATAAAAGAACGCGGCTTACAGATCTGCCAGAAATAAGTAGAAGGTAGCAAGACCTTGGAAAATCACCACTGATGAATCACCTCGTGTCATAGTCAATATTCTTTTGTTGTTGGAGAATCCCTTCCTAATCTTACCGCATTGTCTGCACTCAGCAAACTTTGCGAGAGAGGAACAGAAAGAACAGATGTAATCGGCGCAACGCAAGCGGCGCAGTGGGTGTAACCGCATTTATGTTCCTTGTTCAGTGGTTTTACTGTGCATTAGCATGCATGTTAATTTAAAAAATCCCGTCTCCCAATTTAAGCAAATAATGTGATAGCACTTGATCGGCTATGATCCGTTTCCTCAGCTGTTCACAACGGCGCTCCTGTAATTTCCGGGATACGGAAAAATCGTCCCCGGTGGGAACCTAGGTTAGAGCGATTCCGTGCCACTACATCCAACGTGCCGTTACGTCCATCATGCTCTTACATCCGAAAACGAGTCGTTCCATCCACCCTGCTCTTACACACAAACGACCGTTACATCCAACGAGACTTTACTTCAATTTCTGGCCGATACATCCATAAGTCAGTACACACAACGAGCCGTTACATCCAACAGAAAACCATACACAACGAGCTGTTACGATGCTAACGCGGTACCTCACGGGTACTTCTTTGAATAGGAAAAAAATAACTAAATAAAAAGAAGTGACCTGTAATACTGATTGACATTGATTGGTTCATAGACAGCTGCTATATTGGTACAACCACAAAACGAGGGTCGTTAGGGTATGAGGCATGTTACTGAGTTTCCTATTTCTCCCTATTATTTTTTTCGTCAACATCAACATCAACTGAGTTCTAAGCAATGCGCATGTGTGGAGCAACGCGAATATTAATAAAATGTTAGGTGTACAGCAGATAGCTTTTTTGTATTGTCAACGGACAGCACTTTGGAAATAGAAAATTTCCCTTTCCTAAAATACGCATAAATTTGGCTCTTATTGTGTCCCGTTCTTCAGCTTTTCCACGAACGAATTTCACGTTTTCAAGTTTAGATTGAATTAACTGAGACTCAGCATCCAACACAACGAAATCTGGAGTAAAAATTTACGCTTCAGAAATTATTCTTGAAAAAGAAAAGAAGGCATATATTATCCTGTCCCACATAATAAGGAGGCCGAACTGTACTTTTTTGCCACACTCAAACAAGAACCTGTTATGTTGTCAGGTGACCATAGTTATTTTTCTACAATGTGTCCTTTTATTTTTTGTCGAATCGTTCCTCTTGGCGTTCAGGAAAAAAAAAAAAGACTGTGTTGGGAATATCGCGACTCCCACTGCAAGGCCTTACCGCTCGACCTTCCCCTATCTTTTTTGGTTGTGTCGACCCCAAGCCTTTATCGCCCTTCACCTCCTTCGTACGGTTTTGCGAACTCGTACACCAGAAGACAGGGAGTCCCCTGTCACTGGGGTTGTCGACTGACATCATTTTTCTGAGCGGGTATAAAGTGAAAGAAAAAGAAAGGAGAACATGGAGGAAATGAGCCTTTCAAATATGTTACTGAAGTTTTCGGGTAATAATAAGAAGTCTGTTCTACGACGGAAATTTTGAAAAGTCTTTTGCACGAACGCCTTGTAAATGAATTCAGATGTTTGATAATGCTTACTTACCAGCAATATACATATCAAAATGTCAGTTTTGCATGAATAATATAGTTATTATCAAGGTAAATTGCATGTTGTAAAAACATTTTTGGGACCCCTCATCTAGGACCCCGGTTAGCGAATGCTGCCCTGTTCTGCATTTCTCACGCACAAAATATGGACTTTGTCGCAGGCAATGCTATTTACCTCGTATCTTTAATGAGCTCCCCTCCGACAGTTTTTCTTTGGAATCGAAGTACAAACTAAAAAAAGCGCTACGGCAACTTTATCATGGGATGTAGTACCTTTATATGTTCATGTACTGTCAAACTGTATGCCGCTGACTGCTTCAGGCCCAGTGCCACAAGCTTTTCCGCTTAGACGGGCCTGTTTTATTTGTAGTTTGCTTTCTTGAGTAAAATTATTATTATTATTATTTATTATTATTCTTATTATTATGTAAGCGAGTGCAGAAAAAAAAAGGAAAACCGTTTCGAGCAGATTTTCCAGACTGGCATTGTAAGCGCTGTGTGTAGGCAATGTTTATAGACCACTTGCACTCCTACGTCATCGATTACGTTTCGCCGCCGCGCAAAGCATGCTGGTGGGCATCTATCAACCTTATCAGCCTTTTCGGCCTATCAGCAGACGCGTTTTTCCCGCTTCTTGCCAACCAGGGCAAAATATAACCTCGAACCGGTTTTCTCGGGACGCAACATGTTTGTAAACAGAAAGTGGTCTATAGCCTAATTTACAGCCGCTGGTAGATCCAATTCAGAGCCTCCGAGATACCGGCATCCGTACTATCCGATCACACTTGTACGTCGGCATACAGTAAGTATGCACTAGTAAAACAATACGAAGAGCAACTAAAAATTCCATAATCAGTCAGTACAGGCGGTAGTGACTTGTGAAAACAATAATTGCAGCATGAATATATAAGAACAAAAAAAAAGTACTCATGTAGCAATAGGAGACAAGCAAAAAGACGTGAATGTCTCGAATCGAACTACGGACCTTTTGTGGCACTTTACCACTCGGCAAACAGCGCAGAGGGCGCGGGCCGCCTGAAACTCGCGAGGTCAACCATGCACAATGGGGATTATTTCGTGAGTCGGCGGCGAACGGCGTGATAAGGACGAGCGTGGCGCCATCTAGAATCGGGAAAATCGCTAATCGGAGTTGCTCTCCGACTGGTATAGCCTCTTAAGCGTACATGTACCTCCTTTTCGCACCAAATGTTACCAAATGTAGAGAAGGTGATGTTCCTCTGCCTAAGTCCTGACCGGCGGTGACAGAATGTCCCAGATGTGCGTGGCCTCACACTAGGACGGTGCAGGTAGAACTGGCTGCCAGGCGCAATAGCGCGCGGCAGCAGAGGAGCGTCGTCGTCGTCCACGGGCCGCCACATCACTCTCATCCGGAGACCCAGAGCGGTGCATGCGGTAGGCGTCCGCGTCGATACCACGAAGAGGAGAATGAGGACGGCTCGTGGATGATAGACGACTGGACACAATATTATATATGATGCGGCGTCTATTACTTGCTTACGCTAGTGATTCCGCTGCGTATAACTTTTTTTTTGCGTTTGTCCTGATGCTTGTTAACTTCTTTTGGTGCGTCAGCCAATAAATGCTTCGAATTATGTAAAAAAAATTGTTTTGTTGTGTTGCAAGGGTTAACATAATGTATTTCGGTTATTAGGAGTAGCTGCCGGCAGTACCGAAGACTCCAACTTGTTTCTGGACATCATTCTGGAGGCTTTCCTTCCTGACCTTGTGAGAAACGCCTCGCAAGATCCTCTCCCGCTTGCCGATATTCGTTTTGACGTTGTTGACTATTACGTCCCCACCGACAGAACCACAGTTGAATTCTCTGGTGGACGACTGATCGGGTTGGCCTCCAAGGTTCGCCGACATGGACAGTGCACACGTCCAAGGCTGCTAGCTGAGAGAGTCACTCTGGAGTGCGAGCTGACATTAGACGGTGTCAGCGTCAGCTACAACGGGTCTTACAGAGCTCCCGGAAAGGACGGGAAGATGCAGACTATTTCTGTGGAGTTGATTGTGCTGAACACTTACGCCGTCGTACGAGTCACCAGCAAAGAAGGTAAGTGTTGGAGGACCCATTAGTGGGACGGTGGCATCCAGAAATCCATCTGTGAAACGGATACGACCGGCCGATGCCTACGACTAACTGTGCTCATATGTTAAATAGACGATACTTTTTAAAGATCAGCTCTGCTGCCTCAGAGGATTTAGCCCACGCCACCTAGATACAGAAGGCCAGCTTAATGCCTCCCCTCCCTCCTTCTCTACGTGCACATATAAAGTCAAAATTCGTCTGCTACTGCGTGTCGCCGTTCCACGAATAGAATAACTTGCAAATTATCGTAACTAACTTGGAACCTGTAGACAAGAAGTGCAACACGCTTTCCTGAAAATCAGCCTTGATAAATATTTGAGACCGTTTTGCGCTTTATTTGAAAGATTTCTCATTTAGTACGCGGGGATGTTCAATCACTGCTCGCCGACGGGGGCGGTTTCCCTCCATGGCTACCACCCCCGAAAACACGTTCGTGATTGGCTACCGCAGTTGAAAACACGATCCTGATTAGCTGACTCTTAGTCGTTGCGTCACGTCGACGAGTAAGCAGGCTTTCTCTATCTAGATGGTGTTGCTCCAGTGGCGTGACGTCATTCCATACCCTTTGTTGCACACTAGAAAGTGTGCCATTGCACATCGTCAAGAACACTCCCACTGCCTTTCTGGTGGCGTTTTATATATCCACACACACACAAAAAAAAACCCGAACGCTGAGAAACTTTTTCGCAGCCGAGAAAAAAGTGGGACTAACTTGTCCCGTGAAGCAGCAACGGAACTTCTATGGAATGGGTCAGTGTCTGTCCCTCGATCCACTTCAGGCCCTTTGAGTGGAGTTCAGGCCCCTACACTGAGAGTGGAACAATGCACACACCGCACAGCTACTTTGCAAAAGCCTCTTCATGCTCCTATGCGCACAGGTTGCACCTAGGATGTGGCTTTTGCTACGATTTTATCAGGGGCATTACCGGCCTCAGGCACGCGAGTCATCGCGCAAAAATTCTTCATTCTCATTTGATGTGGTGTGATGTCGTTCTGGTTCCTGTACCGGATGTTTTCCGTGGGTTTTCCTGTGACATTTAAAGACAGACGTCGGTACAGTCCCCCGTAAAGTGGGCCCAGGACGCACGACTCCACCCGCAATAGTCGTCACGTTGCGCGCCTCAGCGTGGCTGACTACTGCAAGCCGTTCCATCATCAATACTACCTACGCTTGCACTTGCCATTGCACAGAACTTGTTCTTGGACAACGTCCTAGAAGGTGGCTCGTACGGTCACAAGTTGGTCAACTTAACTACCTACTGTACAAAATACAGACCGCTGTTAGGGGCACCCTGCACACAAGTACGGGGCTGGACAAAAGTTTACGGAACATGCCTTCCTCAGAGCGACTCGCTAGCACCGAATGGGACCGTACGGACTTTCAGACACGTCCCTAGGTAACCCAGTTGCCTGTTTGCAAGTCCGCACGGTGCTATGCATTGCTAGCGCGTCACTTTGACGAAGGAATGCTCTGGAGCTCTGTTCTAACCTGCTCTGTTTCTTAACCTTTGACAGACTCGAGCATCAAAATCTGGCAGCGATGATAACTCTGCGATAAGCACATTCTATGTCGAGCCCCACCTTGTCCGGGAGTGATTTCATTTCATAATTGTTCTAAACTGTGCTGTTTCAGATGGAACACCAGTGCTGAATAACTTCAGTATTCCAAAGATGAACCTGAAGCTCAAAGATACAGGGTTCGACTTCGCCCAGTCAGACAACGTGAGGCAGACACTGAGACGAAGCGTACAAAGCAAGCTCTCTTCCGTACTGTTTCGAAAATTCCGGAAGACCCTGGAGGAAGCATTACAAAGTGTGCTCATGCCTATTGCTTGAAAGGGATCCTGAAAGGGTGTTGTATTTCAATAAAATCGAGCACCCATGTCTTGATGGAGGGATGGGCAACCCCAATGTCCCCCCTAAAATGAAATTTTAGTACCTTCTCCTGATGTCCACGCGCATTAATGACACCATTTGCTATGATGCCGCTTGACGATCAAATGTTCAGACGTTGCGGCAACGTTTCATGCACAAATATAATGTTACAGCGAAGCTTCTATTTCAATGTTGGTGCAGTATTTGAAATGGTGTATTTTAGAAACGTTACGATTATGTTACTGAGGGAGTATTTTATAATGCGAAGCATTCTTTAGCTACTAACACCGAGAAAGTGGTAAGTCTTCTGGCCAGAGCGTCGAACCGAAACGTTTTTTTTCTTTTTGGTTTGTTTCGGGTTCAGCCATGAAGGTTCAGTTCCGGTTCAGTTTCGGAGTTCACATATATCGATTCATATAACTGGTTCAGCGGCTGTAAACCGGTTCGGAACCGGTTGGAGGTTCTAATATGCCAGAAAATTAGGTGTCGCCACAAAGAATGATACAAGATGTCTTAGTTACTTTATTAATGCATTTGTTTCTGTTTTTCAAACGACAGCACTTTGTTTCATCCCTTCCCCGAGCAACTGCCGCCAATCTAGGCAGGCAGACCGCTCCAATGCCCACGACATCCCTCCCTCAGGATATGATTTAAATTGCAAAAGAGAAATACAAAAAATGAAAAGATGCGCCTCGATTATAACGCTAACACGTCATCTGGAAGTGCAACACATTTTTATGTAGCATGTTCATATGAAAAATGAACTAGTCGCTATTGAAGAGTGATATTCAACAGTAGGAGCAACTTATTTATTTACACCTGCTAAGCAAGGCTTTCGCGCACGAGACTGCACTTCTTCAGATTACAAAAATATGAACATGGTACATGCACATGGTATACTGGGTGTTTCACGAAAAACTCCCAGCTGAATAATTCGTGAACAGGTGGCGCCATCGAAGAAGTTTCTCTTCGGTAAATATCCTTGGGACATCGACCATGAACTGAGTAGTGAGCGGTTCATTTGCATACGCTGATTAATTAGATAACCATTTTAACTTTTACTTCGCACGCTTACGGAACCTCTGTTTTACGCACCGGGACCTTCAGCGAAATATATTGCAAGGAAAAGCCCGCATCGGCGCTTAGGGATTTTTTCGAGTAATTAATCGGTTTCGGTTTACATATTTCTTGCTGGAAGCAGTGCATCAATGCGCTCTTTGGATCAGCTATCCGGTTGTAAATTTCGTGTTCATCCGCCTGGTTGACATACGCGGGTGACGGAAGATAAGGAACAGCCGCAAGACCGCAGGAGACGCTTTGGTGTTCCGTCTCCTTATCTACACTCTTAAAATGAACTTCACCACACATCACTGTCCTAGCCAACCATCATCCCGGATGACAACGTTTCTCTCCTTGGATTGGATAAGTACGGGTGGCGTACGCGTTCCTTTCTTTTCTTTTTTTTGTACTGGTGATGCCGTACATAAGGACAAAAAGAAGGCTCCCCTGTTGAAAAATACTTCAGAAAATCTTACAAAAGAAACCTCTCAGACTGCTGAAGGAATTTCTATGAGGTGATGAGACTAAATCTTACAAAATTTCTCTCAGAGTTTCTTACAGGGATCCTGTAGGATTCCAGGGAGGATTTCTTACAGGCAGTGGCAATGCAGCTTTCTTACAGGGCTTCTTACACGGTGGCCTGTGAGGCTTTCTCACATGATTTCTTACAGGCCCCGAGACCCGCAAGAAAGCCTCTGAGAAAGTGTAATGGGCCACCCTGCAAGAAACATCCTTTGAAAGCTGCACTGCCACGTATGATAATTGAAGGATCCCATACTTACTTGCTGAGAAGTATTCAGAGTAAGTCGCATGTCGTCACTGTAAGGAATGTTGCAGAACATTTATGGCCCAGCCAATAAGTTCAGAAAGGCATGACCCAACGCATTGTACACGTACTTGAAGTGTCCAATGCGACGACCAAGAAATTTCTTCATGTGATTATGACAAGTTTATGTTTCGCACATTGGGAACGCGTAGGCTTTCTTGCGTAAAAGCATCATCCAACTTTCTCGAGACGAGAATGGGTTACGACCACGAACTCGGATCCAATGCGTTATGTTGAATTCCAATGGCAGAGTCGGAGCAAGTGGCAGACTCTGCAATGGAGCAGTTTGATCTGGCCTAGAGCAAGTCATCCGAATCTGCGACTGGAACACTTTCGCCCAACTTGGAGTTTAGCCCTGGACAATCTCCCTTGGTAGATGACGGCCAGAGACGGAGGAAGAAGAAGGTACTCATGTTCCATTATAACGCCATGTTTTGCAACATCAAGGTCCTTCTAATCTCCTAACGTTGCCATTGTAATGTCTGACTTATCGCTCCGTTCATGAAACAAAATCGCCAACGTACAACGCGAAAGACTAGTCACGGCGAAGACGCGTTGCGAAGCGGCCATGTTGGCAAAGCAGAGGCAGGAAATAGGAAACACAAGCGACAAGTGACACGTCACATAGAGTTCCGGTTGAATCTGCCTTCTGAATCTGAACTGAATCTGCGGTTGAAAACTTGCTCCGGAGGCGCTCCAAATCTGCCATTGGAATTCAACATTAATTCCCGCTGGCTGCCGCTTCTTCCGAGTTTAACCTAGAAGAAACAGCATTTTAAAAAGCACGGTTAAAACAACATGTGTGTGCGTGAGAGATAGGCATAGAAATATGTAACATACCGTTTGCCCAAAGCACAGTTGCTATAACCATCTCACTGCATTCTACCTTCCGATCCACAGAATACGTGCGAACAGGGGTAAAGACGCATAAAGAATGAGAATGCATAGTACGGACGATTATATACACACACCCACGTACTATATACCTCAAAAGCGACGAAAATCCTGAATTCCAGGCGATATTTGCTTGAGATGCGTAGCTGCGTCCATGCGCTTCATCGTTTCAAAGCAGACTAACTAACTTGCTGGCAGTTGGAATAAACGCTGTTTCTGAATCACGCTGTTTTCTCATAGAAATCACAAGGCCAGACCCTGAATTATCCCACAGGATATTTTCACATTGGTGTGCCTGTGAGGATATGTATACGAATCTGCATCCTTTGTAGGAAATTCTGAGAGACGAAGACGCTTCTGTAAGAAATTCTGAAGGAATGCTATGTTTCTATGAGATTTTCTGAAGTATTTTTCAATAGGGTCCGCCTCCCGTCTTCAACAAATTGGGCGAGAACGCTGTCATTCGTTATGACGGTTGGCTAGGAGCGTGCTTATTTGGTGCAGTTAATTTTTAACAGTGTGCCCACTAGTTCACAGAGCTCGCGGCGCGTTCGTCATCATCCACGATAACAGCACGCTATCTCACCTACGGAACGACAGAAGCGGCAGTGCTGTTTACCAGTCGCTTTGAGAAGGAATATCAAAGCGTCTCTTGCGGCTGTTCCTAATCTTCCGTCAACCCCGTGTGTCAACCAGGCGGTGTGAACATGAAATTGACAACCGGATAGCTGATCCAAAGAGCGCATTGGTGCACTGCTCCGCGCAAGAAATATGTATACCGAAACCGATTAATTACTCGAAAAAATCACTAAGTGCCGATGCGGTTTTTTTCTTGCAATATTTTTCGCTGAAGGTCCCGATGCATAAAACAGAGGTTCCATAAGCGTGCGAAGTAAAAGTTAAAAGTTAAGATGCTTCGCTAATTAGTGAGCGTATGCAAATGCGCCACTCACTACTCAATTCATGGGCGATGTCCCAAGAATCTTTACCAAAAAGCCATTTCTTCGATAGCGACACCTGTTCACGAATTATTCAGCCCGGGGATTTTCGTGAAACAGCCTTTATACAGTTGGCGGAAGAGTTTTGGCATGAGGGGGTAACAATTAAGGTGATGGAAAGGATGCAATTACAGGTAAAAATCAAAGGAACATAAATACACAAGCAGGAGTATCAGAAGCTCAACATAACGCGAGCCCAAGGGATTACACAGGAAGCGAGAACGCGCGTAGGTGACGTTCGAGGAATTAAGGATAAAAAAGGGGTTATGGCGACGGAATGAGGACACAGGGGCGTTCTCGCTTCCTGTGTAATCCCTTGGGCTCGCGTTATGTCGTGCTTCTGATACCGCTGCTTTTGTATGTATGTTTTCGATATTTCCTCTACTTGCATCCTTTCCATCACCCTGTTACCCCCTCTCTCTCTCTCCCTTTCTCTCTCTCATGCCAAAACTCCCCGTCAACAGTGTATACGAGTGCCTGCACCATGTTTGTATTTTTGTAACCTGAAGAAGTGCAGTCTCATGCACGAATGTCTTGTTTACCATGTGTAAGGAAATAAGTTGCTCCTACCGTTTAATATCACTCTTTGATTTACTCACCGACGGCAAGTTCACAACGCCCTTTTTTTTTTCTTTTTGCCGTAGTATCTTCTTAGTCACTATAGCTCAGATGAACTTCCAACTCCCCATCCAAGTCTTAACACTTGCCTTCTTGGGCGTCACTAGACGGTATCTGCAGAGACACGTCTTCCCTTCACTCCCAATGTGAGAGGGTGAAGGAGCACAGCGCCGCCTCATGTGTCGACGATGAGCTTTATCTTGCGGAAACAACAAAAAACAAATGTGACGGGTTACACTATCAGAGCTGCCCTTATCTTGGGTTGCCGTTTTTTTGTTTTCTTCTAATCTTTTTCCAGGACACAAGACGCCATAGGGTGCTCTTTCAGCCTCTCACATTTGGGGTGACGAAAAGACGCGTCTCCGAAGATGCCCAATGAACAAAATAAAAAAGAAATGGTGTTCCTTCACAATTTCTTTTGCGGACGATCTATCGAACGGATTTTTGTTCTGAAAACGGCTACGGTATCGGGTGACCGAAGGGACAGATGTTTTCATTGGGAAAACTTCGTAGATTTTATAATTAAAAAGTTAATTATTGAAAGTTAATTTGGACAATGCCTAAGGAGTTTGCTGGTGCCCTGTTAAGGAGTGCCCTTCAGCCTTAGGTATATTGCCATTGATTTCATCTCGAAAAAAGTGATAGATATATATATACTTTTAAAAAGCAGTTCGCATTTAGCTGGGACACCCTGTGTAGTTGGAGGGACTTCACTCACCGAAACTTTCATTCAGCTTCGTGTGCTTCCTTCTTCCTTGCGTCTGCATTCTCACCAGTGGCGTAGCCACGAGGGGGCTAGGGGGGGCTCGAGCCCCCCCTACCTGCCACGGGCCGACCCACACAAATCGTGCAAATACGAGAACATAATATATATGGGGGCGGGGCGGGGGGAGGGGACCAGTGTGACGATCGCGAAAGTTCTTGCAGTTCATTGCGTCTATCTAAGAAGCACTCTTGAATGGTTTTCAAAGTATGAGCTTTTCAAAATACTTCCAATCTCGTGACACCACCCCACTGGTCATGACAGCCTATACATGTAATCTTACTGTGAACGTCTAAATCAACTATTTTCGTTCCTTTTTTAATCCTCAGTTTGCAGTGTGCACAAGTATGTGTGTGTGTTGTCGACACATGATCAGCGGGGGGGGGGCGAGTTTTCGTATCGAGCCCCCCCTACCTTGGAGGTCTGGCTACGCCACTGATTCTGACAGACTGGCACAACTTAGGCCGGCATCTAGAAGTCTAAAATCGAAAGTACGGCACGCAGGAGCCGCCGCTGTCGATGTCGGGGCACTTCCAGGTTGCAAATTGGAGCAGCTACGTTCTCAACGTTCCACATGATGTTGTTACAATGCACTGATGCTGCAGACTTTTGGATGTAGGAATGACAAAACACATTTCTTCTATAAGCGGCTGCGAGAACCTGAACGCGTGACTGTCACCGTACACGATCGCTCGTACGATTCCTTTTCGTCTTGTTGATCTTCAGTTTTTGCGACGCGGAGAATGGGTTTGTGAACACTGTAGTAGGAGATGTAGCTCATGTACCGCACATAAACACTCCTCCTGAACACACAGTCTAACGTTGTGCCGTGGCGTGGGATCGGCACATTCACATCACCCACGGCCAGAGTTACCAGATTGGCTACGTTCTAGAAGTCATGGCAATTTGGGCAGTTTGGGCAATGGCGACTTGGCTATTTTCTGGCTACACTGCGAATACACCTTGGCGCTTATATTTGGGACTTATGTGTACCTAAAACAGGTTGCATCTTGGCAACGCATCAATGTCAAAGTACGTTCATAATTATAGGCCATCTCTTCGCCGGCACGATGCCCTTCAGGCTACTTTCTTTCTGAGCTGGGGTCTTAGACGCACTTAAAGAACCGTCGGTTGGGTGAACTTTATTCGCTAGATGTTGAACTTCATCATCATCTCTGTTCATCATATCTGTTTCTACTTTATGTGTGTAACCGTGCTGTGGTAGCCAGTTCGACTTTGTCGGAACTCACATACCCATTTTTTTTCTTTATCACATCACCATCACCGTTCACTAACTGTGCGCTGTGACGTCGACGACAAAAACAATAAAGTACACCAGAAACACTGGGGTATTTTATCGCTTTTATGACCTATTACCAAACAGCCCGGTTTTGAACCGTCTTTTCGCTTTGGTGTCTCTCATGATCATAGTTCTCTCGCGAATGTAAGGCCGCCAGTTATCATTATACGAATTACGATAAGCTTTCTTCTTGATTAGGCAGTCGCCAGTTATGTTTCGTTCTCCTCGTCATGTTTCATACATTACATAAATCATGTCGACACGGCCATGGTAATTTTTTTTTTCATTCTCAAAATATCGTGTGCCTCAAGATATCGACCCGAATTGCTAACTGATCAATGTGTACCGCACAAGTGTTCTACTTACATATTTCGCAGTACAATTACAACAGAGCAGTTGTGCTGATTCCATGTGATATGATGCGTACACGACACCGGTTGCACAGTTGGCTACATACACGGTATATTGGCTACTTTTAGCTGCTTTCTCAGGGCAAGTTGGTGACCTTTCAGGATTTGGACCGGGCCACCCTACCTACAATGTTCAATTTGAACGTCTCCTGCGCCCTCGGCGCTCATACTGAGTTTCTGCGCGCAGTCGTTTACGTTCGACAACGTGGAGTGTGCGTTCCGCGGCTCGGTTTGGCAGTATAAGAGTAGGTGGGTAACGAGTAGTATACGGTAGTATTTCGAAATTTAGTGTATTTTAGTCAGTGGCATCGCTAGGGTACGCGTCACTCGGTGCGGGAGCCTTTTGCGGGCATGCGTGCATATCCCATAAGAACACTAGAGGTTCAGTAGGTCCCAAGCGCTGTACGAAAACGATACAATAAATGAACAGATGAAAGATCCATAACTTAAGCACCCGAGACTGGGGAACAAAAACCGACAAATATTTTGGTTTCGTGTTTGTATGTTTGTGCGTTCCTGCCTCAGAAGAATTACGTTCCAACAATAAAGGAAACTGTCAAGCGAAAGATCCACAACATGATGTCGGCCACTTCAAAGGAATCAGGTGTTTCGCTTCTCGTGTTTTAGCAACTGCTGTCGTAAACACTTTCCAATGTACTAAATTGCCGCCCACCGAAACGTCTCGTATCAGCCGAGGCGCGCAATAAAGAAACAAACAGGGGAGACACCGCATCGTGCGAGTGAAAGGACCCCTCTCCACTGACGCTACGCTTCACCTAGGCCCAAAAGTGCATTTAAAAAACCCTATCACATTTAAAAATGTTTTTAGTTGTGCGTCCAGCCTGCAAATGTACCACTTCTATGTGATTGAAGTCTTCGACCTCAGGAATCCAAACACATGATAATCAGATGGAGCAAGGCCGTACCTGAATACAGGGGGGCAGGATGCGTAAGGTCTCAAATCTCAATCTCTGAATGGTGTCAGCCGTGGCGGCAGCCGTGAGAGGGCGTGTGTTATGATGAAGGTGAAGAAGGCCTTCAGATCCTTTTGTAATGTATTCGTATACGTCTTCGCCTCTTATTTTCAAGCTCATAATGACGCACCCAGGTTTCATTCCCAATGCAGGCACGTCAATTATGTTGCAACATTCCATTATGTCTTTTGCGAGGTCTGTAAACTATACGACAAAAAAAAAATCTCATGACACCTCGCTGCTGCTCTACGATGCAAACAACTAAGGGCACTGCCATTTCTTATACGCTGCCATTCCGATTAAACGCACCCCACCAACAATTGCACAGTGTCAAAATGTTCTCTAAGAAAGTGAATCTTCCCAGCCCGGGGAGTTTGAACT
This sequence comes from Ornithodoros turicata, assembly GCF_037126465.1. Taxonomy (NCBI): domain Eukaryota; kingdom Metazoa; phylum Arthropoda; class Arachnida; order Ixodida; family Argasidae; genus Ornithodoros; species Ornithodoros turicata. The sequence continues at coordinate 163,708,582 of NC_088201.1, forward strand.
ACCTGGGTATTCGTTTCGTGAAATATTGACAAATTAGTCTTACTTTTTAAATTGTCTTCGTCACAAAGAAAAGAAGACTTGGAAACGAGGGAAGGTACTATTACCTCTACAACACCTGAATTCAACCCGCTTTAAATTCCAGTGAGAGTTCAGGGAATACACGAATAGGACGAACGAACTTCCCTCTCTTCCCGTCTGTTCGTGTATTTCTTCATTTACTTTTTCCTTTTTTTCTTTTTGCTCATTATACTCAGGCAGTATGTTAGATACAGTGTCAGGCAATATGCCAAAACTTCTGCCTGAAGCACCTCCGGTAATATTCTGTGAGCACGCTGCGATATTGCGTTTCATCGGGCACCCACAAACGAGCCATGCCGAAACCATGAAACGAGTATTGCCGGTCAAATTTTTTTAGCTGTCATTCCCGTGGAAGTAGGTCTAATTTGACCTTCAAACAACAAGTTATAAATGAAGCCAATCTGCGGAAGTTTGGGGAAAGAGTACGTACCACAGATTGGAACCATGTTTTGCAGTGCCAAAACGCAGATGCAGCCTATGATATTTTCTTTAGCACGATACATGACATCTACGGGGAATGTTTCCCTTTTGTACACAAGGTGAGACCTAGGTCAGCCAGGAAACCATGGATATCGCGGGACATCCTAAAATTTATGCGAAAGCGTGATAGGTTATTTAGGAAATTTCTGAATCATAGAAATCCTGATAGTTTTAAGGATTTTAAGGAATTGCGTAATAGTGTCAACGTGATGCTAAAACGAGCCAAACAAAACTACTGCGTGAACAATTTGTTATCGTGTAGAGGGAATGCGTCAGCTATCTGGCGTAACATAAACGAGCTTGTTAATTACAGAAAACCCAACCGACAACTTAACCATATAATCGTAGACGGTGTTAGCTACCAAGGAACGGACATGGCGAACGCTTCTAATGAATACTTAGTCCATTCATCTGATCAGGGTAGCTGTGCACACGACATTCATTTGGCTTGTGAGAATCTAACTGAGGTCAGGGCTAACTCATTGTTCCTCTCCCCTACTGATGAGGTTGAAGTTTACCATAGTTTTATGCGGCTTAAGAACAGTAAAGTGTTGGATGTCTACGACATGCAAATTGGACCCTTTAAAACGATAATGGACGTTATCACACCTTGTCTAGTGCATATCTTCAATTTATGTTTTGCTAACAGGATCCTTTCCTGACGGCATGCAGTGCGCCAAGGTCATCATGGTACATAAAAGTGGTGACGCGACCTGCCGTTCTAATTACCGACCAATATCAATATTACCTGTCTTTCCAAAGGGTTTTGAACATATAATACACAAGACGCTCGTGACTTACTTTGAAAAATATAGCTTGCTCTCTGAACGCCAATTCGGCTTTCGGAAGAATAGCTCCACTGAACTCGCTCTCTTAACGCAGAAAGAAATCATCCTGAAAAACATTGAGAATAAGCTACTAACCTTAGGCGTGTTAATTGACTTTAGCAAGGCCTTTGACTCGATTTTCCACGCTGTACTTCTGCAAAAACTCGCTGGCTACGGTGTTCGTGGTATCGCACTGTCGTTGTTCGCTTCCTATCTGTCTTGTCGTCATCAGAAGGTCGTTGTCAATGGCTATTCCTCCACCCTTAGCAAAATTAAAAGTGGTGTACCGCAAGGAAGTCTTCTGGGACCACTCCTTTTTTCGATCTACATAAATGATATTGTCTCTACTAAGGAGGCTGACTTTATCATTTATGCTGATGACACCAGTCTTCTTTTCTCCGGCTCCCACCCTGACACACTAATTGCAGTCGCTAACCATGTACTTCAAAAAATCAACTCATGGGCCGATGTAAATCGCTTGAGAATTAATGCCAATAAGACCAAAGCCCTTTTCTTTTCTGCTAAAAATGAACCTGTGACATCCACAATTAATCTATTGCTCAGTAACTGAGTCATCAGCATTGTTGATAGTGTTAGAATTATTGGAGTAACCTTTACCTCGAACCTTTCTTGGTCGTTGCACATAGGTCATGTACACACCAATGCATCTTGTGCTTTTTGCTTTTTATTCAAATATCGCAGTTATATGTGAAGGGCAACTGTCATGATGTTTTACTATGCACTCATATATGCACACTTCAATTATTGCTTTTTGGTATGGGGTACCACAACAAGTACGAATCTGGATAGGTTATTTAGTCTGCAAAAAAGATTCATACGAATTCTGGACCGCCTCCCTTAATGCCACAAGACAAATGGTCGTTTCGAAAGGAACGGTTTGGTTCCCATACACAATCTGTATAAGTACAGACTTCTCAGTTATTATAAATTGGCTGTAAAGAAATCACTGGTTGGTGTCTTGTCAATGTTCGATCTCACAGAGCTTTCACGCCACTATGCTTCGCGCGCTCATCAGCAGTGGAACATTCCCCGTTGTAGGACGAATTACGAGGAACAGCGGGTCAGTCATCGCTTGCCGCAGTCATTAAATGAATGCCCTTTCAATCCCTTAAATGTGTCCCGTACATGCATTCGTGATTTCTGTAGTTAATTCTTTTGTCCAGTAGTTATCAATGATCAATAGTAGGGGTAAAGGTGTCAAGAGTACGGTTTTTTGTTTTTGGTGTGTACTATTGTGTGGTGTAGAACTAACTTTATTTTGGTTTCTGTAGCTATGTTGATGTTTTATACTGACTTACATTTGTCTTTTTTTTTTTTGACCGGCATATATGTTATGCAGTGATGCGCGTTTCCTACGAATGTTGCAGTGTATCATCATTGCCAATTATATGTCGCTGGGAGCTGTGAATCCCTGATGTCACTATAGTGACTTTTTTTCACAGCTTCCACCACAAGTTTTCTTTGTGGAAATAAATTCACATTACATTACATTACAAATACCGGTCGGGTAGCAGCCATAGTTGCCCAGTGTGCGCAGTTCCATTAGGCCGCCGTCTCCCAAACTTGTCTTTGTGTCGCACCCCTAAAACCATTAAAATCACAAATCCTTTAAAAACCCGGCATCTCGAAGAAACATGTAGACCTTTCGGAGGGTACAAAATTTAATTCATCCAGCAAAGGCGCCGGGTGCAGTGGTAAGAAGTTTCTAAGGAATAATACAAAATGACGTTGAAGAAGATGCTGATATGGTGGGCATACAATGAGGATATGAAAGATTGAGAGTTGTTCCCCACAGTGACTGCATTCGGGAGGGTCTTCGTCCCGCAAGGAATATTCGTGTGTTACAGGGTCTCTTACCAGAACCTGGTAAATGTTTTTGTTTGCAAGGATAACGGACCTATATATGGTGCCTCCAAGTTACAATTGAAACGTTTCGTCTCTGCGGAGCCGCGAACTATTCTAAACAAGGAACAGAAAAGCGGTTTCGCTTTCAACTCTAATTCGTCCGATCAGCCCAAAAGTCGAGCTATTATGCATAGGTCTTCCTTAGTGTATGACTTAAACCACCCCCCGACGTTTATTGGAGGAAAGTCCACACCGGAAGTTCGGGTGGTTTCCGCAACTTCCGTATTTCTGGGTGCTTTTTTCAACATAGACGTCGAAGGTGGAAGCACAGCGGAGTCAACAAGGCAGATTTTCAGGCACTTTTCAGCAACTCAGAGGGAAGTGTTGCTACGTGAAGCAGAGTTCGGAAGCCTTGCTCTTGAAATGTTGAGTCAAGAGTCGACTTAAGCATGAAGAAGTTTCATACGCATCGGGCACGTAAGAAGTAGACAACGTAAACAACAAACAACAATCTATTAGACGAGCTTTCAGCATTTATCATGATGAAACACATAAACAGTTTGTGTAAAATTCGCGTTTGACGGCTCCGTCGTTTTAAGGTGCCGGTGTGGTTCATGCATAATAATGTCAAAAGAGGTCGAGTGCTTATGCTTATGCTGCAAGGAGCTGTCCTCAAAGTACCATATTTACAGGGCTGCACGAACCTATGAGCGCTCATATTCACAAGTAAGAAGCGTGTCTCATGCACATTTATGCTGGTGGGTTTCAATACAAGATAGTTATTCTCAACTTTTCGTCATTGTTCGTCACTGATTCAGAAAGAGTGCAGCTGAAATAATACTCGGCGTCCTACCAGCGTTAGCTTTGCTCAAAGCTTGCGTTGTCTCATACGGGAAATACAGATACACTGCATACCAACAGTTTGTGAGATGGGTGCGGCACAAACTTGAAAAAAACAAGAAAGTGGTTATACCGGCCCGTGCGACCAATAGAATACGCCAAGCCTTTCCCCCAGAAACTACTACAGGCTTTAAATACCCAGGATACTAGGTGGAGGTACGTCTTACCATAATTTCCCTCATTTCGTTCCTATTTACGAAAAAGTGGACTTAGAATATGGACAGCTTGTGTTTATAAGTAACTTAGTCCTGTACCGTTCATGTTCATTCATAGCCATTGACGAATGTTCAGACTATAACTGCATTTAAAAAAAAACCTTTCAGGCACTTTATAACCAATATTTAAATGGTATACCCTGCGTGTAGAATTTCATCAAGCTGGGGGTATTAAACATACAGTATGTGATGACAAAAGTTCATTGCCACATTAGCAGTAGTCATATTTGTCAAGATTGCAATAGCCAAGATAGCCAAAGCTGCCAATATTGGACCAATATGGGGAGTGCAACCAGGCTCCATATTAGACCAATATGGGCTGCCTATATTGGCAAGCCCATTTTGCGCCAATATTGCCAATGTTTCTGTGATTATAATGTTCTTCCTTGCAACGGGAATGGATATCTATAGAAGGAAGGCGCTGCTCCAAGCTCATTTTCCTGGTCAACGGAATACCGCAGAGATCCGCTGGAAAGGATTTACAAACTGTGAAGCACCATCAAGATGGGATGTTGCACAAATAGCATAGACTGATATCTACTACTACACTCTATGTCTACAAAGCAGCAAGGTATTCAGAAATTTATCTTAGGTTACACGCGGATGCATTGATATGCCAGCGTAGAACAACTTAAGCGCGCCATGACCGGAAATCTCACTGGTCACGACCCGCTAGGCACGCTTCCTTCGAAAGATAAGCGGGCGATGTGCTTCACTCAAGGTAGATAAGGGGAAATACCCGCATAGAGTGAATGCATGGTGGGCCTTATCCTGAATAGCGAGATATGATTCATTCCCATTGTTAATAATCATCTCGGTGAAGAATTTGTGGCATGTGGCAACGTTTTTTTTTTCCTGGAATAGGTTTCGCTAAACGTCCGATTTGCAGGAGGCGTCAGCTGTAAACTTTAAAGGAGTACAGAGGGCCATCAAAAAAAAAATCATATTAAGACATCTGATCAAAGTGTGTGTGTCATTATACCGAATAGCGCGAAAGCTTTTGATGTGAGCAATTTGTTTCCCAGAAAAAAAAACTCACATAAACATAGCTCCGCGCGTTCACCCTTAACTCGCCACTCCAGCTATAACGAGGATGAGGAGGTATGATGCCACGTCACCGATGACTGTATAAGGAGACTCGTTCTGGTTCACCGGTCAGTGGGGGTCAGCGCCTTGTCCCTTTGCCGCCGTAAACCTGTTTTGCCAGTTCTCCGGGAGAATTGGGGATAGAAGGAGGGGCCGAAGCTTACCGAGCAAGGAAGAAGGCTTTATCAGAACCCCGAACAGCTGAGTAGCAGACGGCAGCGGAGTAGCAGACAACATTTCTCTAGGCCAATCAGCGAGCGTTCCCCTTATAGCGTCAGCGCGAGGTTCCAGGCAGATCACAGGCTGGTACTGCTCTTCACCACCGTTGCGCGCGGTCGCTTATTGCGGCGTATTTTAAATTCAATTTCTTCGATAATTATGACACTGTGGTGTAAATTACTTCGCATGGTGCATCTTACTGGCCTACATAACAGTTTTATAGGATGAAAACTGGGTGTTAAAAAAGACTACTGTGCTACTTTAAAACTGAAGAATTTTATTGAATTAACGAGCATGTTCAAATATGGATCTCATTGGACAACTCTTGACCGACGACTCTAATATGCTTACTAAGAAGAAATCGGTAGCGTCAGCTGGGGCATTTTCGTGAAAGACTCGGTTGTAGTACTGCGACACTTGTAGTCAATAAATTCAAATTTTCGATATATCGCTTTAACTTCTTGCACATCACACCAAAGGATGAAGGCACAGTACCAAAATTATCGCAAAATTACGGCTTAGTTAAGAAAACTGGTATATCAGTTTGAAATTATCGCTCACTAAACCAAACAATTTCACATTTAAAATATTCCATTCCCCCAGAGCTAGTTCGCAAAATTCATGTGCCAGTTCAAAGCTATCGATTAGTCAATAAAGCATAAGTTCACTTCAAGCCTTCGAGTCGCGAAACATACATAACAGCCCAGTGCTCTACCCCATCGCCATGCTCAACACCTCACCCCGTGGTCTTGTTGTCAAGAATAGATAGAATCCGTCTTGAATATTGTAACGACTAGAACATCGGTTTGCGATATGTTTCCTCGAAAAAACCGAAGGGCAGTGCTCATTAGCAACCGTTGCGTATTATGTATACATCGGAGTTTTTCCGCGAGGATGCCGGGCAACGTAAACTATATATAAAAGCGTTAAAACTCAGTGCAGGGGAATATCAAAAAGACGACACGACATGGTTTTTTAAGTTCCCCTGCACCGAGTTTTAACGCTTTTATCATGGACTACAAAATAGATCGGTTCCTTACTCTTTTTCAACGAGTTAATTGCGTCAATCTTTTAGGAGGTTATGAGGAGGTTTACCTCTGACAGAAAACGACACTGGGCTTTCATGGGTAGCGACTTTAGCGATATTTTTCTGCAGCAGAGCTATTGTTCTTGACTGAGGGCGACATGGCATATGTGAGTTAGCGTAGGGTGAGGTAAAGTGTGATTTGCGGCTAAGACGCAATAAACGATTTGATTTGAAACAATAACACATTTTGATTACTGTATACATGAAGGGCGATGTAGAACTCAGTTCCTGCTCAATAGTACATCGTAGGGATCATCTGGTCTCTGGTGGGCGTTATCCTTCAGTGTACGTTATACATAGGGTTGTCAATCCCGAGCCATTTTTGCAGTTCCGGGATCCCGGGACGGGATTTCGGGATTCTGACGAGCTCAGGTGGTGCTTCCAAGTACAGTCCTGTGCGGGTCAGAATTATCTGACCCGCAGGTTCAAATCCGCACCCGACACGCAACCCTTTACAAATTGAGACCAGCATCCGCCCGCAGGCCCCATGTTCTTTTTTTGTTCTCTTTTTCAGAAGTTCAGCCGCAGCCGACCCACTACCCGCAACACGATGAACGTTCACGAGTAAACTGAGAGTACTCCCTGGTCAACGCCTTATGATTAGATGTGTCTGTGTGCATAGTTTATTGTATACGACATCAGCGCAGGAGGCAAAAAGGTGCAAATGCGTGTTGGCTTGTGACTTGAGGCATGATCATACGAAACGCCACACGAAGGAAGGCCACACAGGCGCTGTTGCACCTTAACAGTGTGACCGTTTGTTCCACCTTTGTTAGCGGCGTTCTACGTCATATTTCGACTGCAGTACAGACGCGTAAGAGATTGAGCAACTCGGTGTGCTTTCTAATAGTGTTTGTTAAGATGCGACGACCTCAGCCGATCCGCTGCTCGCACGACACCGAAAACGTAGACCCGCCGCCGCGGGTCACCCGTGGGTGCACGCAGATCCCGCGGGCCGTGCGGAAGTCTACTTCCAAGTCCATCTACCTCAATTGACTATATCGCCATGTTGTGCGCAGTTCATGTGCGGTTTGTCAATTCTACCTTTTCCTGAAGGAAAGCATTTAAGCATGTAAGGCAGTAACGGCGAAATGGTTTCTTTTTTCTCTTCCTTTTTTTTTCCACTCCTTTTTTATAAATTCGCATTTCCCTTTTGCAATTGAAAAGAAGGTGAGTCTCACTACACTTGAAGTAACAGAAAATATTACTTTATAATTTCCTCAAACAGTATCACATTCCACTTGAATGACGAACAGCAACAAAAATAAAAAATAAAAATCAACAATAAAGACGAATGTAAAGAAACAAAACATTAAACGGTTTACAACACCGTCGCTGCGTGCTTATCCCATTGTACAACGATTAACACACGACCTGAGAAAGTACAGAGCTTCGAGGGTGGTGTCCCCCAGTTCGGAGCGAACGTTTGTGCAAATACTGGCTGCTGAACTGAAGGTCTGATCAGCTTCTGCACCGGAAGAAACGACAGACAGCAGATACCTGTACGCATGTGTAGGCAGCGGTCCTCTGCCACCTCCAGCCATAAGAAGTGTCATTTCCTTTGAAGGAGTGAGTCTGTGCCTGATGGCCTACAGGTGTTGGATTTTTCTGTCATATCGGCTCTCACAAATTTAACGGAAGGAATCCGGGTACTTCGGGACGTCAAAAATTGGCCGAGATCCCGGGATTTCGGGATTCGAGATACCCCGATTGACAACCCTATTTATACATTGAACTCTTTCTAATTTCCGCTAATTTTAGGTGGTGCGCGTTACACCAGTAATATACGTTGGTGAGCAAAGTTAAGCTAACATTGAAACTAAATAGAAGTATCTTGAAAGAGAATATATGCAGATTTTAACAAAAATCTTCCTGGCAACAGCTCCGCAAGCGATGCTGCCCCGACGACACGGCCCACTAGGGAGCGGACCCCGTTATCAAGGGGCCCCTCTCCAGTATATGCGGGACCGGCTCCCATTTGTCTCCCTTCTAGATTCAGACAATAAACAATGCGTTTGCTAAGCGCCACAGACAAAGCGACAACAGCATGTGATGCTACTGTGAAAACGAGGGGAGCTCTCTCGACAGACAGCATCAGCATGCCATATATGTGTAGCGTCCCAACTTCGCAGGAAGAAATAAATGAAAAATAGACATCCTAAAGGTGCACACACGGACTTCAAGTACCCCGTGCAGCTGTTGAAACACATGAGAGACAACGCAGGCCAGGAAAGCGAGAGAGAAAAATATTTCTTCACTAGATTTTAGCAAGACTTGATGATATGAACCATGCACTGCATTCTCCACGCTAGTTCGTTATACGTTTACTGCTGAGGCTCTCACATGAAACCGGTGGAGTCGGTGTGAGCAGGGCTGGAGCCACATGCAGGGTCGGCGAGAGGGCGCAGCAGGGGATAGAGCCCCGGAGCCCGGGCCTCTTTAGGGGCACGACGTTTGCTAGCACCAGGAGACGTCAGGAGAGGGCCCGGGCAGGACACATCCGGAAACATCTCGGGGGCGCGCAATTTCTCTCTCCGGCCCTGGCCATAATGCGCGGTGGCTCCATGTGTAGACTCCACCACGGTAGCATTTACTGGCCCCTTGTGTTTCATATAAAATAACCATTGTTATGTCGTGCCTGATCAACGCGGTCTTGCGTGGAAAGCAAAAATAAGCTGATATTTGAGAATATTTCAAAAGTCATATTATTCGAAAAATCTGTCTGCTTTCTTCTTTTTTTTTTTTTTTTCACTCATCCATTTCTATCCCCAAAATAGTCTACTCTGTGTTTAGCATATCTATTTTGAGTTGCCTCGTAATTTTTTCTCTAATGCGGATTCACATTCACTATTCCAATTGTCTGAACTTTGCCTGCATCAGGTTCAGGTTTCTGAATCTACCTTTCGGGGCGAATGCCATGCCACTTTGATTCCCATTTTACACCCCCTGCTTTTGTGAAACTGATACCAATAAGATCTATGCAGGTTTATAACAATGGGGGTGAGTCACCTCACCTCAAGTGTTCTGCGAATTTGGCTGCTCTCGCGTGCGGGTTTTTTCTGGAACGAAATACATCACATACCAGCTCTTATCTTCGGAAGCAGGCTTTTCCAGGAATATCCCTAATCGAGCGCATTATAAAAAGGATCTCCGAACAGTTGAGCTTCTATCACTTCCTCTGCACACAACTCATTGGTGAGTACATCTTTCTGTCCTGTTTCGTGCATTCCATACTCGTGCACGTTGCCGCCTGCGAGCTGTTGCCTGTGTAAAAGACGGAAATGTTGACCGGCCGTTATAAATGCTGTTATTCTGGAAATTACTAACAAAAAACATTTAGTAGTAAAATTATCATTTTAGGCTATTTTAGCTTCCCAGTCGGACGCCTTCTCTCGCGCGGTAACAAAACAAACCCCATCAAAAAATAAGCCAGAGACTAAAATTCCTTCCGATGCAGATGCTCCTAACCTAACTTTTGGAACTACCTTTCTGTACTTGACATTGTTTTACAATCTGTTCCCTGTACACATTCAACGAATGTTTGAAGATGTGCCATAGTCAGCGACCTAAAGACACAAAATTCTCACCAACGCATCCATCGTCTATTATTAAGTTGGTTTACAGATGATAGTGCCAACGAGGTATACCAGTTTGAGGCTAACGAGATTGCCTTATCAGCCCTTTGGAAGGGTACACCAACATCTTCCCAGTTACATACGTCGACCTGGCTGTCACAGTCAGACAAGGGCAACGCACGAACCTTTTGCGCTCCTCAACGCCATCCAAGAAATAAAAGTTTTTAACGAACGCTGCATTGCTGAAATTTTCCATTTGCTCATCATCTCTTCTTGCATGCGTGCCACATCGCTGAACAGAAGAAATTTCAACTCATAGCCATTATATTGAGTAGTTAACTATTTATCGAAGTATTCATTATGATGGGAATAAAATACACTTTATGTGTGTAGATGCGCCTGGGCCCGGATCCTAAACCGAAAGCAGCGTTCGGTGCCCGCTCGTTTTCTGTCTTTTTTGTCTGGCACACTCGAAATGTCATGAGGCGCTACGGGAAAAACGTTTTGGTAGGTTGCGGTTCCAAATAAATGCCGCGATTGGCTATCGCAATGGAGCTCGCGAATAATCACGGGAACGTGATGCATTCACTGCGCGTTGCCGAATATCCAAAAGTTGCACATCGTGATCCTGATCATTTATATCACGAAGATGTCGTTGTAAATGAAATATACTTTGGATAAATGTGCTTCCTACGCGAGAGTGATCTCATTCGTTGAACACAGATCTACATAAAGTGGCTACCTTTCCTGCAACAGATGCACCCAATAGAAGTTGCAGTCTGTGACAATTGAGTTGGCTCGCTCCAATATCTTCTGACATAGCGAGCGAAGTGAACTTTGTGCCATGAACTTTGTGAACTTTGAAACAAGCCTGAGCATGGCTACACAAATTAGACGGAAATAGACAACGAAGCTGCAACAAGCAATTTTTATCAAACCAGCTCTTTTTATCGAAAGTGAATTTTCGTTCCTGGGTTTCACGGGATTCTTTCTGTTTGAATTCACACATGAGGCATGAACTGATTATTATAACCGCAATATAGGTACATACAATCTTAATTAAATTTCGGACAGTGGAACAGATGTGAATCGAAGTGAAGCTGTTGACGTTGTCGTTCTTGAGCAACTGTGAGAACGATTGGTAACTTACACGAGATTAGTCAGTGTTTCCTATGCCATATGCAAATTAATATTGCGCGAAATACGCGTTAAAATGGTATGTAGGGAATTGCCACACTATCCACTCGAAATAGATATTATGATAATATCGCAACAAAATAATATGTAAGAAAGACTCCCTCCTGTCCCTTAAAAGTCAAATTACAGGCTAATTAAAACGACACCAGCACGGTATACGGTGTCTTAATAGCTTGTGTTGTGCATATTGATTTCATTGATGGCTTCTATACTGAGCTCTCTTCACTGAACCCTTCCTTGATTCGGGAAGAAAAAACACAGAATAATATTGCTCTGCGGTGTTCCCCCCGTCTGGGTTACGACCTACGGAATCACGTGCAATGATATACCGAAGAGAGAGTAAGGACCTGGGCTTGTTGGTAGGACATTCCCAATGTAAAATGTCAGTGAGGGAATTCAGACGAAACCAGCATGAAGACAGATTGACAATATTCGATGAGGAACTGCATTCTTAACAAATATTTATTTTCAACGGCCTTTTTCCTTAAATACGAGTACAATAGTTTTGAGAAGCATGTGGAATATTAAGTTGCATCAGCACGTATGTGACAGGAAGTCTCCAAAATTTTGTGCACTTTCTCTGAATAATGAATGGAAGCCCTCCTTACACAATTATCACAAAACTTCTTTATCTGTCTGGCTCCTTAAAATAGCAATTCGTCGTAGTCTTTACACGTCTTCAAAATTGTAGTTTTTTCAAACAAAGCACTCTTAGAGATCACATGACGCAGTGCACGTGTGAACCTTTGTTTGAAAAAAGAGAAATTTTGAAGACTTCAAAAGACGGCCGAGAATTGCTATTTTAAAAGGCCAAAGGCAGATATAGAAGTTGGGTGACAGTTGTGGAAGTAGAGCTTCCATTTATTATCTATAGAAAGTTTACATATTTTTGGAGTGTACCGGTCCTACACGAGGTGATTCAACTAGATATTCCACATGCGTATCAAAACAATGGTGATGGTGTTCAAAACGCCTATCATCATTCCATTTTCAACCTGGATTGGTGTGGGATCCATCACTGGTATTCCTCTCTTACAATGCAATACCGGTGCGTGATAGAACTGCCCTGTCCCTGTCGCCGTCATCCTGCGACGGTTATACTTAGTGTTCTTTATTGAGATGCCTCGCTGATTGTGGGTTATTTATTTCTGAACATTAGATATTTATTTCAACGGAACAAAAAGAGTTATTGTAACATTGACAGCTCTCTACTTCCAGCCACAAATCAAGATGCAGAAGGCCCTCGTTATCTTCCTGGTGTTGGCTATTGCCACCGGTAAGACTTATCTGAAAGGCTTAATACGCGCGCTATAGGTTCTATTTCGACGTTTCAAATATGCGCTGTCTCAACTGTAAGTGGCATACAGTTCTTCCTTGTTTCGAGCAAGCTCACATGCAGGGTCACATTTTCGGGGTTCCCTTGATAACCCCATTTGCAGAAATAAAGGCGAGATACGAAGTGGTAGTCCAAATTTACCGTCTACCTACCACAGGAAAAGACGTCGTGTTTACGACATCCCACACAATCCCCTTGTATTTCGGTTAACTTTTTCTCGTTAAACCACCCAAGCAGCACAACATACTGGCCCAATGTTGGCAATACCGCCCAATATTGGTCCTATTTCGCACCAGTATTGCGCCATGATGTATGTTGCTTGAGCAATTTGTTTGGCGTATCAAGGGCCATAGTTGCTTATGCGCCGTTAAACGCCAACTCATCATCATCGTCAGTGGACCAACGTTGGTTAACGCATCAGTTAGCTCTTCGCGGATATTGGATCACAATTTAGGATAGGTAGCAAGTGGTCTTAGCCTGTCATACCAAGCGTATGCATTAACAGAGCCAATCAAGTTGAAACATTGCTTGATAATATCAGAAAATGTTCAGAGCCTCTCGCCCTAAATGGAGGGGGGAGTGGATGCCGCCAAGCGCCCGGGAAAGAGAACGGGTCAACGCGAGCTCGAACCACATTCAGTTCAGTAATTCAGAGTAAACAGTTAAGGAGTTGGCAGTGGCTCTCAGAGCATACCTTCGTTACATAGCACTTCTTACATACAGCCGTAATTAGCTTTCTAATCTACAGAGCTAGAAACAGATATGTGGCACTTAAAGTAAGACATTATGTGGCCTTCAGCGTGCCTTCTCTTTAATTCACTTGTCTCTCCACAGTTACATTGGCCCAGTCCCACGAAGAAGCTGAAGATGCTTCACACTTGAGAGTTCGTCGTAAGTACAGCATCATGAATATCTGTCAACGTTTCACAACGCATAAAGGTGCTTGGTACTTCCAAACCTGATGAGAGATCGAAGAAAAGAGACACGTTGAATCAAATGTCCAGGGAACTGCATCGTACTCTTCTTACTACGACAATTATTTATTTAGCTCTTTATTGGGTTGTTTTTCAGCCCCTGATATCAATCACAGTCAGACCCAAGTTGAGGTCCCGTTAACCTTCAAGCTCTAAGGGACAAGTTGGTTTCGCTGGTTAAAAGCTGTACAAGGAACAGAAATGTTGAAACACTAATACTGCGAGTATTCTATAGTTCGTGCATGTTCGTAAACTTCTCCACAAAGAGCGCGTGTCATCGTTCGTGCGAGAGGTTAGGTCTACTTTATATCTGCACTTCCGGAATACATCGAGAAGAGTGTCCTATGTCCTAGCAAACAATCTGTTGTTTGGTCTCAATTTGATTACATATTCCTCGTACCCTTATAGGTGGCTTTGGCTGTCCATTCAACCAGTACGAGTGTCACAGCCACTGCGCGTCCATTCGAGGATACAAGGGCGGATACTGCGACGAATTCTTAAAAATGAGATGCAAGTGCTACTGAAATATGTACGCGTATTTAAGGAAGACGATGGGACTAAATAAATGACGTTATAATGCTTCCCTTGCTTTGAATTGCATGTACACCTGAATAATGGTACCCTCTATGTCACTCTCGCATAACACACAACCAAGTTTGCGGAAACCAATCTCTTGTAATGGTGGTGGTGGGTGGCGAAAGGGCTCGCCGTTGTCGGCCTCGCAGAGGTTTGGAACGTCACGACAGATGCCCTGGGGAAATGTGCGTCCTGGGCCGACTTCCTCTAGTGCGTCAAGGAAGACGAGGGGACAACCAGTTACCGTGTATTCACACGAGCGCCTTTTCTGACTGCGCAGCGCCTGAAGGAGGAGAAGGAGGTAGCAGCATAATCACGCAATCATCCAACCATTCGGTGGCGGGCGGAGCTTATCGCGCAGCAGAATCTATGAAGCGCGCACGTTTTTATTGCATTTTTGGCGAGATCTCAAAGAGCCTTGTGCAACATCACTGCGCTCAGCAGCTCCGTCCGTCAGAAAGAACCACACGGATAGTTTGTTCGCGCGGCACAGAATCTGACGACTGACGCGCAGAAGGAGGACGGCGCGAGAAAAAAAAAGCCACCCTCTGTTGCCAATGTTCTAAGCTCTACTATTTTTTATCTAACACACCAGGTAGAAGAACACCCGATCTTGTGGAAGCTTGCCGATGAGCAAAACCGAAATGTGCCGAGGAAACATGCCAGGTGGAAAAAGATCGCTCTTGAAATGGAAAAGAGACACCCGGATATCGAAGCAACGGTAGATTTGTACATCAAAACACTTTTAGGGTTCCCATATTCACGGCGCAGTCGTTGTATCAGTTGCTGTTAATTAATAATAACGAGTTGGCAGCATTCGCGTTCCAAACCAAAAGGTATCGGCTCAGGATGCTAGCAGCTTCGTTTAAAAACGAGAAATGTGTGAGCAGTATGCCGCACGCCGGGTAAGACAAAGGGGGGGGGCAAAATTTAATCCCAAAGCCGGCCACTCTGGTGTCACGCATATTCATAGTTGTCTGGCATCATAAATTAACCATGTAATTGCATAATATTTTAGGGCTGTCATTACACAAGCCTACATGGTAGAACCCCGGGGTCATCATCACGTCATGCAGTGCATTCGCCGGGGCTACTGTATCCATACATTGTGTTCTGACAAGCATCAACGAGAACGATCAGTTGTAATAAAGCCAGTTTTCCACGGTTTCACTATTCTTACGTGTTTCCCATTCATCGCGGCCACACAGTTTGGGAACTGCCACAGCGCTTTAGAGTAACGTGCTTCGCCCCTGGATAAAGCTATAGTGCTGAAAATGCAACACTTAAGTGATAGCGTCTCGCTTTGTCATGACATATCTCATAATTATTCACTAGGGGAGCTTCCTATATAACGCGATATGCAAAAAGTGCCAATTCGTGAATTTTGTTTTGTTCCAAAATTTTATATGTATGTATGGGACAATAACGTACCCCCACCAAAAAAAAAAAAAGAATCAGGAAAGATCATAAGGGTTGTTTGAGTGGATGTGAACTCTGCCTCGCTATGCCACCAGTATACGCGATGAACGTTTTACTGGGAATGAGTAGTAGACACAAAAACATGGCCTGTCCAACGCCTAAAACAATGGGGCCAATGAAACGCAGGAATTGGAAGCTACCGAAGCTAGCCAAGCTAGCCGAAAAAAAAAGCAGGACGGATGGAGGATAGAGGATGAAGGGTGGAGATGCGTTGAGGGTGCATGAGTTCGTCGGGGAGAGCAAAGTATTAGATGGGCCGTTGAGCAAGACCTCCCTTCTGCAGAAAGAGGACAAGGCTAGGCTTCTTGCTTTAGCGGAACGTGCGGCAGAAGAACCACCACACACACACACACACAATTGA
Source organism: Ornithodoros turicata (assembly GCF_037126465.1). Lineage (NCBI taxonomy): Eukaryota > Metazoa > Arthropoda > Arachnida > Ixodida > Argasidae > Ornithodoros > Ornithodoros turicata. The sequence goes on from NC_088201.1 coordinate 163,724,838, forward strand.
CACAAAAAGGTGTACGCCCCACTCTGTCCTCCAATCAGAAGTGAGAACTCTATCATTCACGGCAATGATTGGCGCAGAACCTGCTATGCGATGAAGCTGTTTCTACTGTGTTCGAAAGGTGCGACCTTTACGCCACAGCCGTCTCTGCTTTACACCATACTCAACACCGTCAGACTGCTGCGGAGTCACGGTAAAAAACGACGACGCATAGCTTTCACAGTACTCTCTCCTACACTCTTTCCCGCTCACTCTTATTTACGAACGTTTTATGCATTTAGAAGCATGTTTAAGCGCACATAATTCGAATGAACCTGTTGCAGACGGGTTACGGAAAGACGATCACTGGCTAGTATACTGTCCCGCATATTGGCCTCTATACTCTCCTTCTGCGCTTTGCTTTGCGGAGCAGAGCGTATTTAAAAGTTGCCGAGTCTCAAAACCTTGCGATGGACAAATGGGTCCTCGTGTCGTAGCTCCCGTAGAAGGCTATTTTGCAGATCGTACTCTTTCCTCAGCACCCATTCATTTGTCCATAGCTTCTTTAACCGCTTCTTTTCGTGGCAGCATTCACTATCGTGAACGAGAAAAGCAAGAGCTACCAATTTTCGCTTTCTTTCGTCCATTGTGTAACGTTCAACCGCAGCGCGAACGTTATCCCCGGCTTCCCCAACATCTGGGCTGACAGCACATTGGAAAACTATCTGTGTAGGCATTCCAAAAGGGCGTAGCCTCAGCGCCTTATCATTTACCCCTCTCGCTCATTCAGTCGTTGCGCCGTCAGAAAACACGCTCGTGGGAATACACGGTACCTGTTAATTTCTTCCCGCGCACCTTCCTTACTGCCAACAGCTGCTTAACCTTGGCATTATGCCAAAGTCGTCACGCTCCTTGGTATCGGGTGTTCACATCCGGGGAACTGAATGCCATGTGGTGGTTATCCTGCTCCCAACGTCATCACTGTCCCTGACAGATACACAATCATGCAGATTGTCCGCTTGATGATTTCACCGCTGTCCGATGATTTCACCGCTCATTTACACGGTGCGACGATGTTTTCGAAAAATTGCGGCAGAAATCGCTGTGCAGATTGCGGATGAAATGCGATAACATTCAGCCTAGCAGTACAACATCTTGGTCCAATATTGGTTCCGTATTGGTCCAATCGTGGGAGGTAATTGCCAGTCTTCGCAAAACACTGGTCCAAGACTGGACGAATTTTGGGCGAAGATTTTGTGCTGCTGGGGTATGAGCTCATCGAGCATTCTCCGATGATGGACAGTAGAGGCGTGTGGAAATTGAAGTAGCTGACGTACTTGGCAACCACTTGCGTGTTTATGCCCCGACGAAGACATAATCTATAACACTCAACAAAACTAATCCAGCCACAGATTATAAACCTTATTTCGCGAAATGCAGGGCAGCGCGCATACAAGCCCTGCGGTCGTTTCGTGAATATTTGTGGCCCCGAAATTACTTTTCAGTGATGAGAAGCAATTTAAAATACTTGGAATGAGTTTTTTTTCTTTTTAAATAGTATGATTCAACGCCGATTATATTGTGAGACGCTGGGAACGTTATCCGTATATTTTGTCGGATGACTTCATAGCGTCGTCCTGCAGGGAACGGATATTCCGTGGGTACGTGAGTCTCGTAAAGGTCTCTTTGCACGTCATATCTCAGCGAGCGGTCCTGCTTTGTGCAAGTCAAGTGCTTGTTCTTCCTTCTAGTATTTCCTGTACAGACAACGAGCACTGGATGGGTATTTCCTCCCTCCTTATTTCCTGTTTTCTTTAAAACCACTACCACACAAATGCGGACTTGGAACTTCCGATTCAATACCTGAAACAACAAAGACAAGCGAGCTATGGCCACGAATAGAAATGGTCACGACGACCGACAGCATATAAAATTGTAATATCTTGCGTTGTGGAAGTCATTACCTCCATCGAGGGAACACCGAAGGACGTCATTTAGCAGCTGACGGATGATGCGCTCGTTTCTAAAACGTTCGAAACATAAAATTGTGATTTAAATATACGAGGCTTATTATCATTCACTGTTTCGCACAGTGGAACAGATGAAAATAAATTATGAAACTGTCAGGGTGGGCTCATGGTGAAATAGAACGGCGTGAGTAAATGTCCTGTCTCAGCTCCGGATTGGTGAGCAAACGGCTGGTAAGCATTTTATCCCCTCCCCGATTTCTCGGTTCTTATGTCATCTTAGTGTTCCATGTCTGACTTGTTCGACACCGTGCGAACGCCAAGTGTTATGTTTCGTTCGCCCGCGCTTATTGATAAGCGCCTGCTGATTTTTCTTTGGTTCGGGGTTATCTCACTAATATTTTTTTTTCATTCCACGTTAGCGCCGCGAAGCAACTGAGGCTATGAGCGGCGTACCGACGTGGACAGATGGAGAGAGGACAGCAGGAAGGAGTGGGGACAGGGAGGTTAGTATGTGTCCTGGGCCGACTTCAGGGGGAACTGTGCCAACATTCGTCTGGAAAGTCTTAGGGAAACCCGGGGAGAACCTCAGACAGCACAGCCGGTGACTGGATTCGAACCCGTGTCACCTCCCGGTGTCTGTCTGGAAAGCGATCACCCTAACCACTACGTCACGAGAGCTGGTTATCTCACTCATATATTTTGTCGACGGAATGTTTTCGAAAAGCCAACTGCTGCGTATTGATTGAAAAAGTGTTTCTTTTCTTTTCATTTATTTCTTATTTCTTAATTTTTATTCTTTCTGTATTTATATATATCTGGAATAGCAAGCCGACGTCCCGTTTCGCTGACCTTTCCCCGTTTTTTTTTCCTTTTCGTCAAGTAAATATCCCCCCCCCCCCAAATCCTTCATCAGAAGACTCATTTACCTATTATATGGCTAATGTTAGCCTGTGGAGAGGCTAACCATTAGCCATATAGTAGGTAAGTGAGTCTTCTGGTGATTTTTCGTATTAGAGGGTGATAATGAACATCTCACGCAGAAACCGCGTCCAGTCCCCTGTGTGAAGCATTCCCATCACACCGGGCTAGTCATGGCGGTATGTATTGCGATACAGGCGATATGGGGCATTTCGCACATTTATTACAGTGTACCAGTACAATAGTACAGGGTTCGCTAAGATAAACTTCGGGGTTTGTAACGGAGATAAAACAAATAAGAGCGGTGTCGGAATGCTAAAGTAGACGATAGAAGACGTATTATGTCCCAAAGTTTTATGTCGATAATGCCGCTTGGTCTGTTTCTCTGCAAATAAATCGTGAAAATTAGAAAACCGCCGCTACCTAGTCGTCTATACCTGTGTTTCAGCTCCTTTCCGTCAGATGGCGACACGGTCGAACGCGGCGTTGCAGACGACATCAAAATCTGAACAAGTGGGACAGATGCAACATCGCGTTCGACCGTTTCGCCATCAGACGGAAAGAAGCTGAAACATAGGTATAGCCGTTTAGGCAGCGGCGAGTTTCTAATATTCACGATTTATCTGCAGAGAAACAGACCAAGCGGCATTATCGACATAAAACTTTGGGACATAATACGTCTTCTATCGTCTACTTTAGCATTCCGACACCGTTCTAATATGTTTTATCTTTGTTACAATCCCCGAAGTTTATCTTTGCAAACACTGTACATTCATATGTGGTCTGCTTTTAAGACGACCTGTACGTCTTTCTATGCTGTGCATGTCATATTAAAACTTTCAGCCAGCGGTATTTCTCTGGAGTGAAGGCGTTGTACGCATTTTTTGTTGAACATTTTAATGACTTTAAAACAAGTAATACGTGTGTCCATTGACCGCATAACGTTTTCTGCAGAGCGTCTGCTCTCCACGATGGCTAATGGCTAATGTGGCTAATGATGGCTAATGTGGCTAATGGCTAGATATTACAAGACAATCAAAGTCCTACTGAGTCCTACGGGAAGTGTAAGTAATATGGATAACTCATATGGATAACTCAGTACGGATGGACGCGAAAAAAATAGACGAAGTGATGAAGAGACTTCGGAGGCCGTAGAAGGGTTCAAAACGGTTGCTACTTTTATTACATTTATTATTAAGGGGGTACTAGAAATAGATTTATAGTTAGGGGTCGACGTTTCGGCAGTCAGCGCTGCCTTCAACTGGACTAAACCTGGAAATAGGTGACTAGGGCTTATATACAAGGGAAAGGGGGAAATGAGAGGGGAACAGTGCACGTGGAGCGGCGTTGGTGATGTTGCAGGAGTTGCAGGACACGTGTTTCGCCGTGTTTGCGGCTCGTCAGCTCTGGCTAGCTGCGCATCTTTCGGAATTGGCAAACCAGGGGTCGCTCAGCGAGCGATACACACAGAGTTCTGTACACCTAGAGTTCTGAGGCTGGAACACGGAGTCCAGAGTCGTACAGCTGGATAGCCTTTTAAGTGACTTACTTCTTTCATTAAATATTGCTGTTTGAACTATTCCTACGACTGGCCAAACACAGCCCACCAACGCTGTGCCCTGAAAACTCTTTGGGCATTTTTGGTCACCATTGGGACTTCGAACCTTATTGTGAATGGACTCATTATTTCATTCCCCACATCACCATCAGCAATGGGGTAGAGTATCGCTGCTGGCGATGAAGCTCCCCATTCATCATCTTAAAAATAAAGTTGTTGTTCCTACGACTATACTGCTGTTTAACTCTGGTTTGTGTTGTTGTGAACTGAATGCCTGAAATAAAGTAGATTTATCTCACGGAACGTTTGCGTTTAGTGTTGCTTTAGTGATTGTACGAGGCCGGAGCAAACCTAGGGGAGGAGGAGGAGGGAAAGGGCCGGTGTGGAGGGACGCGAGGGTAGACTTCTGAAGGAGGGAAGGAGGCCAAAATAGACGCCACGCAAAGCGCAGTCGCATGGCATCTACCGAGCCATGCTATGACGTCACGTTTCATATTACGTCGCGTGTGTCTTCCAACGTGATGTCTAAGCAGAGGCCTCGAATTGGCCACTTACGGGGCTTCTATTGAAGGCACAATAGGAAACATTTTTTAGAGGGATGGAGGCATCCTTGAAATCCATTTCTACGATGCATACATGGGGTAACTTCACTAATCGTCCGCGGTTACCGTGGTACAGAATGAAGGCTACTCAGGGATGACCGTGTTGTTTTATGTGGTGGGTGGTTCTTCGCGATTCCCAACGGAAATGGGGCAGATCACCACTCCACCTTCTGTAGCACGACCACCTTTTTCCTCCTTCTTTCACCCTTCGCTCATTCCCCTCCCCTGGGTGCACCGAGCCGCACCCCCAGCAGGCTGACGCACCTTCCCCAGACACCACCCACTCCTCTCCTTGGCGAATACGTCAAGAACTTCGTCTGGAGTAGCTAGAGTGTGTTCTATCTCGTCTACGTGACATGGCAGTGTTTCCCAACATGGACAGGGACCGTTAGACCGAGTTGGCATTCTTACGAGAGGGTACGAAAAGGTACCAAGAACGCCCGATTTCGACGAAATTCCAGGCAGGGGGCTAAATACGCGCCCTCCTACCATGGAGCGTGCTCACGCGAGCACTGGCTCCGTGCAGGTTATGCCACACCTAGATTCAAGATTGAAAATTCAAGAAATTTTATTTTGCATCATATACACAAATTAGATGTGGGGCTGCCACGTCAAGGCTGTGATACAGTCCCAGATTTACACATTATTGATACGAAACAAGACGTAAAATGCATATTGGGGTTAGCCAAGAGAACAAAATCAATGAAAAGAGAAACACACAGTGAAATATTGTACACATAAAATAAGTTGGACAAACGCGCTTTTTCTTTTTTTCCCCTTTTGAAATTTAAGACACAACAGATCACGGGAATGAATCACTTGTTCATAAATCTAAGCAGAGAAACGCTCGTAGCCGCCGTTTGAATGAAAAGAAACTGGTTGTATGTCTGAGTCCTACGGGAAGTGTGTTCCAAATCCCTGGGCCCACGAAGTTCAGTTTGTGTGTGCCATAATCTGTTCGCGGCTGGTAAAGCCGAAAGTACATTAGAAGTACTTAGAAGTATTCTAAGTGCACGCTTTTTTATAATGAGGAGGGGAAGGAGTACCCCTCTGTGAGTTCGCCCAAAACCTCTAATGCATAGTTAAGATGCGAGTGGACCAGTGCGTAGTAGATCTTTACGAGAGTACGAACAGAAAGAATGGTACTCACTTTTAACAGTGCCTGCAAACCGACACACATTTTTTTGCCTAATGTCGCGAACATGTAGCTGCCAACTAAGATGTTCATTAAGCGTTAGCCCAAGAAATTTAACCGTCGTGGCTCGCGTAAGTACGTGGTGTGATAAACATACGTTTAGGTATTCGAGGTTTAACAGCGTTCGGATGGGGCGGAAAACCATAGTTGGACTTGGCGTAGTTAGGTATCAACTTGTTCAAGGACAACCAAAACGATAACTTATTAAGTGCTTGATTGGCTTCGCTAAACAGTGTTTCAGGTGTTGATGCGTCGACGAACAAGTTAGCATCGTCTGCGTAGAGCGTGCACTTCACAGGTAGGAACTTGGGTAAGTCGTTGATGAACACCAAAAAAAGAAATGGCCCAAGTATGGAACCCTGAGGCACACCTATGGAACAGTCGATAAGATTTGATTTATTGCCTCGTATTGAAACGAACTGTGCTCTTCCATTCAAGTAGCTTCTGATTAGACTGAGCGGAAGGCCCCTTATATGCCATACCGTTCAAGCTTTCAGAGAAGTATTTTATGATCAATTAAATCAAATGCCTTCATCAGATCTACAAAAATGCTCATGACCAATTTTTTTACAGAATCACCTAGAATCATAGATTGTCCTTATGAAAATGAATTTTTCCTTTCTGCAGACCTCTTGTGGACTCCTTGTTCGCTGTCTTGACAGTGTGTTGACCGCCACACACTGTGCCATTGAGTACGTGCGAAGCTTCACCGCGTAGCATTGTTTAATAAGCGTTGGGGCGTCAGTGAGAGCCTTATCACATAGCATCACTGTGCTCTATCATTCTGCTTGATTTAGATAATTTCTTATGTTGAACGCACACTGTCTAAAACTGCATGGGCAGGCTAAAGTCGCGCGAGCTGCCCACGCGCCGTCGGAAATTCGTATATCAGATATTGCTGCATGGTGAAAAATTTCAATATACGCGGACATGGGGAGGCTAAAATCGCGTGAGCTGCAGGCGCGTCGCATGTTTCAGATACTGCTGCATGGTACTCGTGAATCTATGTGCCCGTCCGCGAAGGTGGGCACATTTTTTCCGAGATGAACTCGTTCATTGTGCGACGTTGTGCCTTGAACTTATATTTCTAAGAGTGCTTCCACTTGTGCTCTGCGTACGAGCTGTGTCGTGTGCGCTGGCTATGTTTGAACAGAATATTCTGAGGGGAACAACGTGAAATTGTGTTTCTTCATACTCAGCTTGGGTTGAGTCTTCTTTTTTTTAGCTTCAGTACGTGCGTGCATAGCATTGTTTAATAAGCGTTGGTGTGTCAGTGCGTCTTGAGCTTCACCACATAGCGCCACTATGCTATTGTTATTCTGCTCGATTTATTTAATTTCGTTTGTTGAATGCGCGCTGTCTAAAATAAAAACAGGCCCAAGCTCTATAGGGTTTATTGGTCATACAAGCTCTTTTTCCCTGAAACCAGCTTCTCTGCACAGCATCAACTATCGTTGTTTTCTCGATCATGTGCTTCTTCTTGCTTATTTCGAACGCGTGCTGGCTTCCCTGATTAACATCACGATGAGTTTTTTTGCACATTGAAATGTTTTGTTTTGGTTCTGTCACAAAATTCGTTTTCAAGAATGAACCCGCTCCATTGCATCATCTGCCATTCTGCTTGATTGAAACAATTTTTAGGTTGAACTGCAAAGCACACACATCCTACACGATCCTATGCTTGTTCTCAGGGGGTGGGCTTGACCTAACGCACGCATACAATCTTGTGAAGCCAACTTTAATCGTGTCGAGTGTGTTTTGAGATGTGTACCCTGAAAAAAAAAATTCCCATTTCCAACTGTGGCTATGTGAACAGCGGGAGGCGGCGGCATGTAAGCTGTTCAGAACGCTGGCTCTCTAGAAGTATGAACCAGTTGGATAGAAATGAGTCACCAATGCAATGGCAGCTGTCCATCTTTGCAAAGACAAGCGGCGCCATCTCTTGTCTGTGTAGGGCAGAGTATGTGAAAAAGTTTCATTGTGAACCAGTGAGCAGCCGCGGATGGAGGCACGGGCCGATAGCAGTTGGAGCCTGTTAGGGAGCTCTAGACATAAGTGACCAATGAGAGGCTTGTAGTCAGATGGGCCAATGAGCACTTGTAGCTAAATGAACCGATAGCAGTTGGTGTCTATCGAGGGAGCTGAGTGACCAATGAGCGCAAGAGATGACCGGGATCTCTCGGATGCGGCTGAACCGACCCACAGCTGGATGAGCTGGCTCTTGTATCAAATAAAGGTTGAAATAAACAGTTGTCGTGTGTCTTGTCTGAGGCTGCTGCATTGTGGTTTAGGAGCGACAGGCTAGCCAATCACTGTTCAGTAGGCTTAACGTGGACCAATCAGGGCCAGACATCGGTAGGCCTTGGTGTGAAGGGACAATCAGTAGGCTTAGCGTGGTTCGGCTTAGAAGTCAGTAGGCTTAGAATGGACCTATCAGCATGAAGTAGGCAGATCTGGTGTAGAGTTGCACCATCTGGTGTCAGTGGACTTAGAACGAGGGCCAATCGGTAGCGGCCAATCAGAGCGCTGGTAGAGTGATCAGTAGGCTTAGCGCGGACTCGCTTAGAAGTCCGTTGGCTTAAAATGGACCAATCAACGCGAAGTGGGTGGAGCCATGAAATAGTTGCGCCACGAAGTAAGTAGCATCAGGGCCAGCCACAGGAGAACCAAGCCGTGCCCTATGATGCAGCTGGACCAATAGCGTAATTTCTATTAAATGTGTAGGGAACCTTCTTCGGCACCGTCAGAGCATGTGCGTTGTGAACCAATGAGCAGCAGGGTGGAGGCATGCGGTTAGCACGGGCCAATAGCAGTTGGAGCCTACCAGCCACCGCTAAAGTTATCTTATGGTAAAACTTACAATCTCCCACAGTTAAATTTATCTCCTGTAGAGATGCGTGTGAGTGACCAATGAGTGGCTTGCAGTTCAATGGATCAATAGCAGTGGGTGAGTGATCACTTGCTGTTAGATGGACCAATCGGGGTTGGAGCCCATGAGGGAGCTGTGACCAACTAGAACCAATAAGGAGCTGGGTGAGCGGCTACTTGCAGTTAGATGAGCCATATGGTGTCTACCGAGGGAGCTGAGTGAGCAATGAGCGCGAGAGATGACCAGGATCTCTCGGATGCAGCTGAATCTACCCACAGCTGGCTGTTGTACCAAATAAAGGTTGAAATCAACAATTGTCGTGTGTCTTGTCTGAAGCTGCTGCCTGGCTTAGGAGCGACAGGTAAGCCAATCACCGTTCAGTAGGCTTAGCATGGACCAATCAGGGCCAGCCATCGGTAGGTTTAGAATGGGCCAATCAGTGTAAAGTGGGCGGAGCCAGTGAAGAGTTGCACCATCTGGTGTCAGTGGGATTAGAACGGGCCAATCGGCAGGCTTACATTGGGAGGGTGACAGTAGGCTTTGACTTAGACGTCTGAATCGGACCAATCAGCATGAAGTGGGTGCACACCACAAGGTAAGTTTGAACATCTGAGATAAAGCCGCAGTGGGGCCGCAGCCATCCAGCGGGCGCTAACGAAGGCTATGTTCAGCGGGCCCCAATCAGTGGGCTTAGAATGGGCCAATCGGTGGCGGCAGCCAATCAGAGGGCTTAGAAAGTCTGGGAGAGTGATCAGTAGGCTTCGAATGGACCAATCACCGGAGCCAGTTAATTAGCATAACGGGGGCGTGCTGAGCGATACGCATATACCAATGAGCGTGAAGTGCCGAGTAATTAGCATAAAGGGGCGGAGCTACAGTCAACCAATCAATGATCAGTCAAGGCTTAGCACGGGCCATTCAGCGTGAACTGGGCCGAGCCGAGCCAACTAATTAGCATAAAGGAGTGGAGCTACGGTCAGCCAATCAAAGATCAGTAGGCTTAGCATGGGCCAATCAACGTGAAGTGGGCGGAGCTAATGGCGGCTAATCAGATTGGCTCTGGATTTGGTTTGTATTGGATTACAACTGGATTGTGTTGGCTTAGAACTGGATTTTGGTTTAGAATTGGATTTTGGCTTAGAATTGGATTAGAATCGGCCATCTTGGATTAGAAAAAGGATGTCGTTGTGCGTAATACCTCCCTACTACTGACTTTCTATGCGCCTATGTATCAAGTACTTCTTTAAACAGTTTTTTTTTCTACATAGATGAATTCCGTATTATTAATTACTGCATTATCGGACAGTAATGTCCACACTGGTCGACCTCAAGGGGGTACCGAGCATCCCATAGGGGGGGGGGGAGGGGATATGTATATAGAGGCATATACTTGTGGCTCTATGCATTGGGAGACAAACTGAATGGGTAATATCAGCAATTTCTGGGTGTGTTGCAAAAACCGTGTGGGGTGTACACCACTCCTTGGAGGTGGAGAGGTCCGTGCTATCGGCTCTCTAAACAAAGCGGTATTTGGACCTGAACTTATAATTAAATGTAGTAGCTTGAACGCCACTTTGCCACCTTTTAGCTAGATATTAAAACACTAAATACGTTTTCGATGGCTTTGAGAAGACGGTTCCTCGTAGTATTTATACCCCAGTTCAGTACACAATATACTTCCAACTTATACGACCACATGAGGATCATGCGCATGCGGCAGGTTTGCTGCACATTTTGATTCTGCGCCCACTGCGCCTCCGTGCATCGCCCTCGCCTCATCACGAAGGAGTCATCGCCATTAGGATCATCGGAATGTCGTCAGAACGGTTGCAAGATGTTTCAACTGTCTCAAGCTCTCAGCGTTCGCACGTCAATTACAGAACAAAGGAGGATATGACTTTGCGACATAAGAGGTAAGCTGTGTGATAGAAGTGTGTCATCAAGCTTCACTTATATTTATACGGTGACTGTTGTGCTGTAGGTGTTTGTTGTTCGTTTCGAGCAGCGGCTGCGGTCTTGCGTCCCGTCAGGTAAGAGTACAAGTATCAGTTCGTGGCCGGTGTTGGTTCTGCCAATTTCATTATCGTTTTTGCAGGCCATGAAAGAACAAAGGAGGATATCATTTTGCGTAGTAAGGGGTACGCTGTGTGATAGAAGTGTGTGATCAAGCTTCACTTGTATTCATACAACGAGTGTTGTGCTGCAGGGTTTTGTATGTTTCGAGCGGCGGCTGCAGTTTTGCGTTCCGTCAGGTGAGTGTACAAGTATCAGTTCGTGGCCGGTGTTGATTGTGAACCAAATTTGTTGTTGCTGTGACTATTTTATTCGGTTTTACTCACTTGCGTTTGAAGATTGCTAATTTGCGATTGAACGCCCTATTCAGGCACATTTCTCTCCAGCGCTTCAGAGACGTCGCTTTCGCCGAAATTCAGTGAATTTTGAAGTCCACCGTTATCTTGGGTCTCCAGAAGAACTCAGACCGCAACAGATCATTGACTGTCTATTGTGCGACGCGACACTGTGTGGCATAAAGCATGTGTACGTGTGGAATACTTCGCTACTGTGTGCGCGGGATGTTTTGTATAATTGTGTCGACACTGGATACAACTTTCAAGCTATGCATTTTCGGAATAAAAAAGATACATATATAGTTTTACAGCACTTCATTTGGCGTATTTTATGCGTGTTGTGATTGAGTGAACGATACAACGAGGAAATTCAACTTCGCTTAAGTCACAGAAAGTCCACAAAAAGTGTTCACATCATACGGAGATGGTGTTAATCGGGCTTCAGTAAATCATGTGTGTTCCTCGATTAAGAAGAATTTACCGAGTGCCTCACGTAACGGTCGCCGAGCCTTTTAAAAAAGGACGGGGGTAGTTTCGTGGGTGACGCCGACTTATTGACAGAGAGTGTACAGAAGGACCTGTTACCTTCCTATGAATAATTGTCAACAAGACTTAAAGTTCCATAAGTGAACATAAAATCAATATGTGAGGTAAACACAAGGCTAATAGAAAGTCCACTGAATGTCTGTGCTCTCTGTTGACTAAGTTGTGAAGAATGGAAACAAACGGTCAACAGCCATTTTTGTAAGGTTGAGAAGTTACCCGTCAAAAAGAACTCACAAGTTTAGCTCCGTGTGAAAAATGTAACTAAAGAAGTTCTTCAGCCTGAAACGTAACTGGCAGTTACTGAGTTACCTAAAAAAAGAACGAGTTACTTCGAAGTTACTTCGAACACAAAATAGCATTACACAGGTGCAGCGCACAGGAGCAGTTGAGTTAGATCTTGAGCTGCCCGCGGAAGAGTGCAACACGCTTAGATCGTTTTCGTTTATGTCCAACAATAGACCTCTCCCTGTTTGTAAACAAATGACGTCATAGTGTTCGACAGCGCCACAAATTTGGTAGTATTGAACTACGCTCGAAGCTAGAGGTGAACTAGGTCGCGTCCGAAAGCTACTGTCCTGAGGGGATTACGATATAGACCCTTCAAGGGACCATTGGTCCTGCTTTTCTTTCAATGGGAGGCAGAGAAAAAGTGCCTGTTCTCCTTCCTATTTGTGTCTGTTTCAGTTTGTCTACCAATGTCATGATGACGTTTCTCTGGTAGAGGTCTCTGGTAGAGGTCTATTCGAATACTTTGCATTTTACTCTCTGCGGGTGCACAATGGTTCAGCTTCATTTCAATGGCAGCGGTTCTTACTTCCTGAATAAAATACTGTCATTCATTGAATACCACGTTTCGTGGCAAAAAATGCCATGAAGGAACCAGAAAGAAAGCAAGAAAATATGTGGACGTGAGTGAAAAGCGAGTTAAAAGTAACTTGGAACTTAAGCTACTTTGGCAAAGTTACCTGAAAAAGGAACGAGTTCCCCTGAAAGTTACCATGGCGCAAAAGTACCGATTTAAGTTACAAGTTACCAAAAATAGGAACTTAGTTACAGTAACAAGGTACTTGTAACGACTTACCTCGAACCCTGCCGAGAATATCGGCGGGGTTGACCGGAACACGAGCTCTCAAGTTCCGCTTTTTGCTCCTTCTCACCCTCTTTTCCATAGTCAGCACTTGCTGAACGTGGCCGCCATAGAACCGGCAGGCCTACTGCAAATGTTGAACGCTTTGGGTAAGTCGAGTTCAGACAGCTTGAGCAGTAGCAGTAGTTACACCTCGCTTTATGCTGAGGCGTCCGACAGATTTTTTTCTCCACAGGCGAAGCGTCCGAAGGTGGGGAACCATATGTCGTGGACACCGTTTCGCGCTACTCGGACAATGATGGACTCGAACAGCGTCTCAAACTTGCGTCTGAAACCCAGCGATGGAGTGGTGATGTGTTTGAGATCGGACGACAGGACAACAGCTGTCTCGATTCGTTAACTGAGAAAATGTGCGCATTGGAAGACCAACTGAATACTCATACGGTTGCTATTGGTGAAATGAGAGCGTGTCTCGCAACAAAAGGGGACCTGCTGCATAGGCTCTTTTTGGACGTGAGGGATCGTGTTATGGCACAGACGGCGGACAAGTAAGTCAGCGTTCAGTTGCTGAACGCAAGCCGCGATGCTGTCGAGAGTCGTGCACGAGATATGGATATGGTTCAGCGTTACCCTCGAGAAGTGGTCGGCTCCGTAAACACCGGCAGCGAAGGAAGAGAAGCGAAACCCATTTCTAAAGCCATTTTTGAGAGTTCAATAATACTGAGCACATTAGGGGATTCCTTAAAGGTCACTTTCCGCTACGTGCAAATGCAGTGTAAAGAAGCTTTCACTGAGATTCAAGGTTTCGCCGAATTCCGAAACGAAGCTATGATTTTGCTGGCCCCAAAACGCTACTCCAACATCGTCGTTCTGTGCGGTTACTCCGTACAGATAGGCGTTTGTTTGGGAAGGATGCCTCGAAATTGAATGACTTTCGGGATTATCGTAGGCATTTGCAGAGGCTCGAACGATCGTTACCTGAAATGGCCATTTCGTATTCCATGTACTTTGTCGGTGATTCATCCTACGTACGATTCCAAAAACATCACACGACAAGTAGAGGTTATCAAATTGGTTACTTCCAACAGGAGTCGTTTTACCAGACCAACTACTGTTTCGAACAATGGATGGGGAATTAGTACCATGGGCAGTGTGACCGAACTCGTCGAAGATGGGTTCGTTGTTAATGATACGATATCTGTCGGAATAAGGGCACATGATTTAAAATGAATTTACATACTCGAATATATGCGTAAAGACCTGTGCCATGCATGCATGCCACAGAATAAAGTTCTGTTGCTAACAATTCTTTCACGTGTTGTGCTTTTGTAAGGCCATCCGTAGTTTGTTACAATATGCCAAGCAGTCTTATTAATTTTCTTTTTCATTTTGAAGCAGTCCCAAGCGGCACGCCAATATTGGTCCCATGTGGGCTGCCAATATGGGACCAATATGGGGAGTGCAACGAGGCTCGATATTGAACCGATATGGGTTGCCCATACTGGAAAGCCCATTTTGTCCATGATGCGCCAATATTTCCGTGATAGCGCCAAGGGAGAGTTCGTGTAATAATAAAGCATTATCCGGTATAATATCTACCATTGATATTACTTCTCTCGTCTTTTTACTTTTCCATTTCTGCAGATATTCTTATTGATCCACGTTGCATAGCGCTACAAAAACAACACTGTATCACACTAAAAACGAAGAACAGGTTCTACGCCCGTCTTGCTGAGGTACCCAGGCAGTCCCACAGAACTGCCAGTGCCAAACGTCCCTCAGAAGCCTTAATTGGGATCGCAACAGTGTATGAACCCAAAATTCCCAACCCCCCTTCTAGGGTACACAGGAGCGAAACACTTTCGTGACGGTGACGAATATATGCATCACGAAAACTGGTCCAATATTGGACCCGTATCGCCAATGACCAGCCAATATTGGTCCAGTATTGTGTGCTGCTTGGGGTGGGATGTAGGAGACCCATCAGCCTTCGTGTATGATAATTTTTAGGCTGCGACTTTTTAATACAGCCGTCCATACTAGAAACGTGGTCCAGCTCCCCCAAAAATCGGCCGCACTCCTTCGTGCTGTCCTCTCTTCATCTGTTCACGTTTGTACGCTATTCATAGCCACAGTTACTTCCCGGAGCTTACACGAAACAAAAAATCGTTCTTCCGCGTCTCACAGAGAACGAATATCTTCAGAAAATATAATGCCGCGAAGATTCCAATTACAAAATTTTGGGGCTGATTCTGAAGGGACGAAATTTAGTCCGTATTACTAAACTTTGAAACATCACATTCTAGATAACACTCTATAATTGGGTACGTTAAACTCTTCCTCTGCTTTCGCAGAAAAAGAGACGAACCCCCTATCTTCAGCTTTTCATAGACCGTATTACATACTTTTGAGGCAAATGTCGTTAAATGAAAATAGCAGTCGCAGTTTTAGCTCTGAAGAGAGATGACTGAAAGAAGTATGAAAGAGAGATGACTCAGTATTTAAATTAGCCTGCAATTGAACGCTACAGAGTTTTGTTTCACCAGGTGTAATGCAAGTGACCATTGCAACTGTGTGCGTTAGCGCCACTATATATTTTGTTTACATGGGGAAGGTGAACAATAAAAGGATAATGGTATTCGGAAATGCTGTTTGTGACAAAACGTTTTCTGCAAATGCACTGCACATTAAATTTGTAATTGTTTTTCAAAACAACTCTGACTAAAGAAAAATAAACATTATACTGCTGACCTGGTTTTTCATTGATTTTTGTAGTGAGCTAGTATTCAGCTGTCAAACAGTAGCACAGTGCAAAAGGAAAAAGAGAAAGCGTTGTTGCTCTGTACGGCCCGATTTAGCAACTGTAGGCTATTGCCACGCTGGCTGAATTATTCCAAGAGCAAAACCAGGTAGTTCTGGCATGAGACGCCATTGTAAAGCTAACAATGTCAACGGTGAGAATTCAAAATATCGCAATCAATATGTAAGCAAAAAAAAGTGATTGAATTACAGTGCTTCATTGGAGGGTGCGTAGACACACAACTGAAGTTTTCAGGGCTGGAAACTTCCAAAGAGTTCATGTGAGATCAACAATATCCATGCAGTTATCAAATAAAAATAAGAGAAGACATTTAAATTATTTGTTGTACATCCATCAAACAGTATGCAGGCTCCCCAGGCTTAAGTGAGCATTCGTTCAATTTAACTCCTGATGCAGAGTTAACAGATGGTTTAGGGGAGTTACTAAAGAGGAAGAAATGAAAAACGCAAACTGAGCGAGTTGAAAGGGTGTCAAGTAGGAGTAGAGTTGCAGCAGGGAAGGTAAAAATGCCTAAAACTCTCTTTCGACTCCCTTTTTTTTTTCAGAGTGTACGACATCACACATGTGACCAAAGCAGATCTGACTCTCTTGAGCGATTTAGGTCTGATGAACAGCCTGTGAACTCAGTCGTGCAATCTCATTCTTCTGTGCCCCACTCTCACTCTCAACGCATTAACATCATGCTTTCCTTTTAAAGTCATCTTCTGTGATCCATCTCATCATTCTTTCACCGTTTGTTAGTCATCTTTTTTTTGGTCATCTTTGTCTTTAATCTACCTCATCCTTCTTTCATCCTTTGTTAGTTTATCCTTTATTTCGTAATTTATTTTATTTTATTTTTAGTTATTTATCATTTGTTAATTTTCGTTCTTTGTTTATTTCTTGCTTCTTTTCTTCAGGAATAGCAAGCCGACGTCCCGTTTGGCTGACCTTTCCCCAGTTTTTTTTTTCCTTTTCGTCTAATAAATGTATCCCCCCCTTCCCACAGCAAGAATTCTACTGAAGACGTGCTTCATTTGTATTAACATGCTCTGGTGCCTGGGTGTTGCAAATAAAAGATCTTGTGTACCAGATTGTGCTGGATAGATTATGGACGACCATTTGCACAGGAGTGAGTGCAAAATTATTTTAGAGTAAGCTGACAACTGGAACGTCGGAATCACGAATGCCGAGATACGACGCAGTTGCACCTGACAATCTCGTAAGGCTTCAGGAAGTAAAATGTGACTAGCGAGCATGGCATGCCGGCGCGGGTAGACTTTTACGGGTAACACCCTGTAAGTACCCTATGTCTTCTGCAGTGAGTCCCGTATCACACTAACATGCTGTTTTTCGCGTCCATGTTGGGACCGCTTTCTTTTCTTTTTTTTTTCCAGCTTTTCACAGTCTCCACTCGGATTCATGTAGGTGATAGACACTACCGCATTTCCCCGCGAGCGGCGTGTTCCTGGAAATAAATTTCCCCCACGCCCCATTCTAAGTGATTTTCACGAAACAAACTTGTCTTTAACTCCGTGCTTTTCTGACTACAGAGTCTCTCCTTCGTGTCATATCGAAATTTGCAGCGAAGAGAAAACGGAACAGCAACGCTCAAGGCTGCAATTCACACTGTCCGAACTCATGCACCCGCATCGTGAAAATTACTGCATGTCAGTTTCTTACCCGTGTGTCTCAGGCACCACACCTCGTTTCAAAGCACCTTTTATCGCTCCCGCTCCTCAAGGATATCAGGACGTTGGAATTTTGTTAGCTCTCTGTTTCAAGTTTTTTTTTTTTACTTCCTTGTTAGTGCCGCGAAGCAACTGCGGCTATTAGCGGCGTGCATATGTGTACAGACGAAGAGTTCACGGCAGGAGTGAGTGGGGGGACAGGGGGTTAGTATGCGTCCCGGGTTGACTTCAGGGGGAACTGTGCCGACATTCGTCTGGAAAGTATTCGAAGAACCTCGTGCAAACCTCAGACAGCACCGCCGGTGGTGGGATTCGAACCCATCACCTCCCAGTGTTCAGCAGGACTTTGTTTCAAGTACACATTGCTTGTGCTCCAAGAGCGGTCACATCATTGATAACACACTATTTTTTAATTTTTTATATTTTACATATATTTTCGTGCGTAAAAGTTATATTTTTTACCTCTGTGTTGATAAAGATTGTAATTAAAAACGTTCCCTGCTTGCAACGTTATATCATTCGTCACGTAAATCATTCTACACAGACACAGCAGGCAAAAATGACGTGAAGATCTGAGAGCCATAGCTTCAATTCACGAGGTGCCGAAACGTCAGGCCAAGCGGCCCTCTCCTAAAAATATCATTTGCAATCCGAAACCGTACCTACCTCATCGTCCACGGCACATGACAAAGACGTTACCTGTCGCCTTATGCGAACCACGCAAGCTATAGCCAAGAACAGCATCAACTTTCATTAATGCTCCTACGAAATCGTCAGTCTTCCGATGCATAAGGCCACACAGAGTATTGCGGAATCTCTCTGGTTAGGATATTTAATATAACCAAGTAAACTTGTGTAGTACAAGTTCAATACAGTTCCAATATAATGTAGCACAAACTAATTACACAAAATGCTTACACAACAGAAGTCACACTCTAGGACAAGCTAAAACAAGTGTAATATTCCCAAAGAATCCCACAAAAGAACGCCACTAAGGGAGCCAGTGTCATTTCAAGGAGACACGGCCGCGGCGGACACTAATGTACCGTGTCGACCATCTTCGGAGGAACTGCAAGTGTAACAAACTGGGTCTCCAAGAAAATGACTACCTGCTTGTGGAGCGACATGAGGAGAGGGTACTGAACGCGAAGGCGCCTGCTTTGAGCTACCGCTCTGCATCTGTTCTTCCACAAGACGTGCCTTGCCACTGCAACGAGCAGAAGAACAAACCTGTCCCTGATCCGGTGCTCTAAACGGTAGCGGAACGGGAAAACCCGGCAAACGTGAGTCCAAAACGTCCTTGCTACGACGCAGTCGTCTAACACGTGAGACACTGATTCAGTGTTGGGACAATTCGGACAAAGGGAGGTATTGGTAACACCCCACCGATTTAAGCGATCACGCGTAGGTAGAACTCCCCAGGCTGCCTTCCACAAAAAGTCACAGACCTCGCGTGGGAAATTGTCGGGCCGGATATCACCCCACGATAGACCCAGGTTTCTCAAGTTATCCGATCGGGGTTCATCCAAGAGACATAGCAATTCGCAGATACATGATGCAGGGACCGATCGAGGATCGACCTGAGGGTCCTGAGCCTGTATGTCGCAAAATCGCCCTGCGATACGTCGATAAAACAGGGACGGGGAAGTGGCTTCAGGGTACCTATTCCCTAGTCCGCGAGGAACTAATGCTCTGCGAAAGTGGCCCATCCAGTACAATGCAAGCGCACGCGCTGAATGCTCAGTATCGTCAAGAACACGAAGGACAGCCCGAAGGGCAAGCAGCGTACAAAAAGTAGAAATGCACGGGAGGCTCCAGCCTCCCTGGGATCTCTTTTTCTCTGTATACTGAATTTATCTTTTTCGTCCTTTTAATCTCTATGAATACGAATGTTTGAAAGTGAGAAGAAAAACTACACTATTCGAAAAAAAGTCCTTGAAAAACAGCCGTTCTTGCGGATATATTTATGCTATAGATTTCCCCATTTTACAGGTCACGGAATACCGCTATTTTACAGTCCTCTTCTCCGTTCTTCATTTCTAACGTTGCCAGTGTTCTTACGGAGAATGCTCCGCCTTTTAGTTTACAATAAGGCGCGAATTTAATGGAAAAGTTCCGCTTTTCACTTCTCGGGTTGCTTGTGTTTCTACGGACGATGATTCGCTCCGCTATTACGGGTTCTCCGTTTATTTACGGAGAGTTCGTTTGGTTCGTCCCAGACAGGCGGGTGTCCTCTTTATTACAACTCGTATACTGCACCTGCCCTGCATCCATGCTCCGCATTGTTTGAGCTATAGCTATGAGCAACTGCTGCAAAGACCAGCTATTCAATTTTTGTTCTTCTTTCTTGCTGGTATCTGCATGATAATAGCATAAGCTAATACTGCAAGTCAATGAGGACAAGTTTGAACTACATTTTGGTAGAACGACATACTATTTATGCAAAGCTCAGCAACATACACTTGCGTTACATGTTTTTGGCTGCTTGAGCTGTGAAGTCATGAAATGTTGATAAAACAGCTGTGGCGCGTCTACCAGCTTATGAGGTCGACAAGTTTTAGTGCCTTCTTGTTCTTCCTCTTGTACTTGGCACCCCGTTGCTGGGTGATGTACATGATGTGCCTGCAAAAAAGAAAAAAAACAACAACAATGAATGTAACTAAAATTCAAAGCCCGCAGACCGCAGCCTGACCGAACCAGCAGATATTCACTGCTGGTGGTTTAGTTTCCTGGTGTGTTTCCTTTTTTTTTTTTTCTGCAAGGTTGTGACTCAGTCTGTATTATGTTTTATGTGCATGCAATTGAGCGGCAAATATACTGAACAAGGTAACGCAAAAGGGATGAAAAACTATTCGGTTAAACAGTCTGTCGAACTAAAAATGCAGAAATTGATATGCATTTTTAGTAAGACTGACTGTTTAATCGAATGCAGTTTTTCATCCCTTTCGTTTCACATACGTCTGGAAGTTCTGTTTTACATAAGTCAGAAAGATCAGCTCGCGTAAGTGCATGTTGATCTTGCTGTATCGCGTAGGATAGCTAATGTTAATCATTATGAATTGAAACACTTACTGCTCGACGAACTGTAGTGTGGCGATGACTTCGGATGGGTATTCCATGTTTAGTTTGTAGTACGCAATGAACAGCAGTAGGGCAGCATTAAGAAATGTCCGTAGAGCTTCAAATAAGATGATATGCTGTACGACAACGTAGAAACAATTTTTGCTGAATATATCTCCACCTGTAACTAAAGACATTTAATCAGGAACATTTTGGAATTTGCCTCCAACGTTATCACTGACATTCGTCGATCGGCTGAACGAAAAGACTGCTGACGGTTTTCCGCGACGTCACTGTCGTCGCACATGCGAGAGGGCATGTTATTCTGTCATTGTCGGTCTCTGCCCGCCCGTGTTCCTTGTGAAGCCTGCTGATATGAGAAGCAAGCGAAGGGTATTTGCAGGAAACCGCTGCACAGTACTCATACGGGCACCGTACGCCGTTGACGGCGCTGACGTGCCGTTGGTGTTGGAAGTAGTCGCCTAGCTTCCGAAAATGCTTCCGACAAAAGAAACACTTGAACGTCATTTTGAGCGCGATTAATCTGCTCCAGCTTCAAGCAACGAATTCCTCAGCAGTAAGCCTCCGCGCAGTCTTCATTGTTTAACGCGCCCAACCCTATCAAAGACGGAAGCAAGTTCTGTAGAACAGTGTTCCCGTACGTAAAAGCAACGTTCGATGTAACAAACACAGTGCAAGCTGTCATTCAGACGCTACGTATACTTTGCCCCGGCAATCGTTCAACCTTGCTTTCATCTTTGCGTCCACATCGACAAAACTGACGCAACGGCAAAGCTTGTCGCACTGACAATAAGACAATGCCAAGAATGACAAAGGAAAGGACATTAATTTCGTTGAAGGGGTGCCGAAATAGCAAGTTGACGACGTGCCGCGTTTTAGAGCCCCTGTTCAACAAACTTTCCATTCAGAGTGGGCAATGATAAGCATAATGTAGTCAATAATGTTAGTGCATGCATCTGCTTACCTTGTTTTCCAGGAAAGGCACCAAAATTGTCGATTATTCTGATCCGTATCCTCAGCGTGGCTCTTTCGCAATCACAACGTTCGCTCACTCTCAAAAATGCGTCTGGACCGCGGCAGCAGTGACGGGTGCACAGGCGCGACCTCGGTGGACGCAGCGACCACGGGTGATGACCTTTCTTTGGAAAACGGGCCCATCTCCGTTCTACAAGATTACGCACGAATCCGCATTAAAATGACGGGCTCTGTTCCATAAATAGAACGGGTCATAATCTAAATCTGTAAGCAACGGCCTGTTATGCCGCTATCGTAATATCGGACGGACGGTCGTCCGTGGAAGTTTACGGACGACGGTACCAGAAAAATACGCTTTTTTTTTTTTTACAGTGTAACAGAGCCTTTTGAGAAAACTAGAAGGGGATGCTCCAGGCAAGAACACAAGAATTACTGTGGACGAGCAAAAGGGGAAAAAAACCGCACCAGTCCTCAGAATAGTTCAGCGGAAAATGCGAAAAATGTCATTACTTTTAGCAGCTGCTTTAATAAAAATAATAATCCTTTACCGACAGTGTGCCTGCAGACAGACAAGCATTATAAACACGCCAGCTTGAGTATACAGCGTGTTTGCTCTAACGTGTCCACACATTTTATTTAAAGCGAGCGATAAAAGAGAAACGAGCGCTACTTTTCAGCTAGTTAACTAAGAAGCAGACGCTGCTAGTGAAACAGTACCTGTTTCTTACTCAAGCAGCGGAAAAGTACTACTTGCTTTTCTTTTGTCGCTCGCTTTAAATATAATTCCTGGACGCGTTAAAGCAAACACCCTGTATATAAGTTCTGTACCGCATGTCTTCTCGTGCACTGCTAACCGCAGGAAATATGCTACAGCACAGCTACAAGATATTCTGTGGTGGACGAGACGAGACGGATAATGACGCAAAGTCGATATTCGTGCCCGGTGCGAAAGCTCAGCACAATACGCGGCGAAACTTTTGCCCGGTCAGCTGTGTGTGTGTGTGTCTTCTTCCACTAGAAATTTCCGCGGGGTTGACAGGAATAGCGCACTGTATCGCAGTTTGTGATAGTATGATGGATGTGCCGGTGGATACATTTCTATACGGCATCCCGGGAATAGCTGCGAATAATAGCGTTCCTGTCCTGGGATTTACATTTAGAAATCCCGCAATCCCGGGTTTGCAAAAACGATTCAGCAACTTCTAACTCTTATTGTCGAAACGTTGCGTTCGCTTGCGTCTCATTGTTTGAAGTTGCATACCGTCCGACTACTGCACCCAATTGTAATGCCCGCCGTGCGTTCCACACCTCCACAGTCTCTGGGGTCGGCGGATATGTGTCAGGATTGCAGATGTTCCTTCATTGACTTGTGGAAGTCCATCGCCGCAGAGTCGAATCGGCGAATTTTGAACTTTGATGCCTGTTAACTCACGAACACTTACGCTTATGAAAATGCGCTCCGGGATATAAATACCAGTTGCATCATTCTACCTAAGTATTCTGTTCTACGTAGAAAACTGTTGGTTCGCTGTTCTTACGCAGCGGACGAGGGAACCAACTTTCATGCCCCTGTACTCATGAACGCTTCCGCTTGGCAAAATGCTTTCCAGGATTTAACTAATAGACATACACTTGCATCATTCTACCAAAGTTTTCTTTTCTACGTAGAAAGCTGTTGGTTCCCTGTTCTTGCGCGGTGGACGAGGGCACCAACTTTCATGTCCCTGAACTCATGAACGCTTCCGCTTGGCAAAAGGATTTACAGGATTTAAATACGAGACATACACTTGCATCATTCTACCAAAGTATCCCTTTCTATGTAGAAAACTGCCGATTCCCTGCGCTGGCGCGTTTGCCCAAATTTTTACTTCCCATAGGCAAACCCAGCAACTTTGATGCATGTTAACTCACGAACGCTTACGCTTATGAAAATGCGCTCCGGGATATAAATACTAGAGGTACAGTTTCATCATTCTACCACAGTATGCGTTTCTAGGTGGAAAACTGTCGATTCCCTGCGCTGGTGCGTTTGCCTAAGTTCTTACTTGCCGTACGCAAGGCGAACAACATTCATGCTTCTTAACTCATAAACGTTTCCGCTTATGAAAATGCGCTCCGGGATATAAATACTAGAGGCACAGTTGCATCATTCTACCACAGTATGCGTTTCTAGGTGGAAAACTGTCGATTCCCTGCGCTGGTGCGTTTGCCTAAGTTCTTACTTGCCGTACGCAAGGCGAACAACATTCATGCTTCTTAACTCATGAACGCTTCCGCTTATGAAAATGCGCTCAGGGATATAAATACTAGAGGTACAGTTGCATCATTCTACCACAGTATGCTTTCTAGGTGGAAAACTGTCGATTCCCTGCGCTGGTGCGTTTGCCTAAGTTCTTACTTGCCGTACGCAAGGCGAACAACATTCATGCTTCTTAACTCATGAACGCTTCCGCTTATGAAAATGCGCTCAGGGATATAAATACTAGAGGTACAGTTGCATCATTCTACCACAGTATGCTTTCTAGGTGGAAAACTGTCGATTCCCTGCGCTGGTGCGTTTGCCTAAGTTCTTACTTGCCGTACGCAAGGCGAACAACATTCATGCTTCTTAACTCATGAACGCTTCCGCTTATGAAAATGCGCTCAGGGATATAAATACCAGAGGTACAGTTGCATCATTCTACCACAGTATGCTTTCTAGGTGGAAAACTGTCGATTCCCTGCGCTGGTGCGTTTGCCTAAGTTCTTATTTGCCGTACGCAAGGCGAACAACATTCATGCTTCTTAACTCATGAACGCTTCCGCTTATGAAAATGCGCTCCGGAATAGATACTAGAGGTACAATTGCATCATTCTACCACAGTATGCGTTTCTAGGTGGAAAACTGTCGATTCCCTGCGCTGGTGCGTTTGCCTAAGTTCTTATTTGCCGTACGCAAGGCGAACAACATTCATGCTTCTTAACTCATGAACGCTTCCGCTTATAAAAATGCGCTCCGGAATAGATACTAGAGGTACAATTGCATCATTCTACCACAGTATGCGTTTCTAGGTGGAAAACTGTCGATTCCCTGCGCTGGTGCGTTTGCCTAAGTTCTTACTTGCCGTACGCAAGGCGAACAACATTCATGCTTCTTAACTCATGAACGCTTCCGCTTATGAAAATGCGCTCCGGGATATAAATACTAGAGGTACAGTTGCATCATTCTACCACAGTATGCGTTTCTAGTTGGAAAACTGTCGAGTCCCTGCGCTGGTGCGTTTGCCTAAGTTCTTACTTGCCGTACGCAAGGCGAACAACATTTATGCTTCTTAACTCATGAACGCTTCCGCTTATGAAAATGCGCTCCGGGATATAAATACTAGAGGTACAGTTGCATCATTCTACCACAGTATGAGTTTCTAGGTGGAAAACTGTCGATTCCCTGCGCTGGTGCGTTTGCCTAAGTTCTTACTTGCCGTACGCAAGGCGAACAACATTCATGCTTCTTAACTCATGAACGCTTCCGCTTATGAAAATGCGCTCCGGGATATAAATACTTGAGGTATAATTGCAGCATTCAACCAATTAAAGTATTCTTTTCTAGGGAGAAAACTGTCGGATCCCTGGGCTCGCGTGTTTTCACCCATTTTCCAATAGAGCACTTGCATTTCACGTATACATCCGTGGAACCAAGCAAATTAATCGTAGACAGTTCAAACTGGGTGAATATATTAATTTTATAACATATCCGGGAAATCCCAGAGGGCATTTAAATTTATGGAACTGTAATTAAGTTATTCAAGAAAAAACGTTCAAAACGCATGTCGCCTAGGTGCATAGGCGAAGCACACTTTACGTTTTGTCCCTAGTTCTTGGGATTGTCCAGGCACATGAAGAGGCAAATTACCGCAGGACTCCAATAAATGCATTAAGAGCTGTGAAACAGGGAGTAAATGTCGCGCCGTCCTGTGCACAAGAGAACGAAAGCGACATGAAAGCGGGTAAGAAAACGCATGTAATGACACCATCCTCTCTGCAGTATCTTTCTTGCCAAGGGTTGTAATCACAGGGGTGCCCTGTCGTATCCCTTCCCATTGAAAAGAGCGTGCAACCCTGCGCAAAGAACTGTGGGACGGTTCAGGCCTGACGTTTACGCAAACGTCATCACTCACATGATCAGTAAAATGGCGGCGCACATGATCGCCGGTGAACATGTTTGTAAACAATGTCACTTTTGCTTCTGTGATTGGATTCAAAAGCATGTTTTGATCGTACTGACAAGTTTGATCGAATGCAGCAACAGTTAAACATGATCCTCATGGATGTGGCCTCATAGTACACGGTGAAGTGTTGCGTACAGCGGCTAATTCCTTCGCAATATTTCCGCGGTACCGGCTGCCTGTTGATAAATAAACCTTGTTGTGAATGTATGTCATCTTTGTGTTTTACCTAAACTGAATGTGAAGTGTCCACAAAAAGAAAAAAAAAACGTCCCCTACCTCAGTCCCCTACCTCAGTTGGGCAGCCGCAGTAGTTTATCGCTTTACCGGGTTTTACCATGACATGGTGTTCCTGAAACCTTGTTTAGGAAGTTTGAGAGACAAGTTGGTAGTCCAGTAGTTACTAAATGAAGTGTTTACTGACGCAGGTTAAAGGAACAGTGCTGGGGAGACCCAGAACAAAAAGGAGCAACAAACTATTTACATGAGCCAACGTTTGCTCTTGACATACACTATGTGAAGTTTGTATTGTATCACTATATACAAGGCAACATGACCCAAGGGCAAGTGGGTTAAATATTTACAAACTATAAAACAATGAAAGGATGCTCTATATAATATATACATTACTGTAGTAGAACAGAGTGTGTTACAGTAGTAACCTGTGAAGTGGTCTTAACCATAGATCGAGAAAGTGCCCGTCATAAATAACTCGTTACAAATTCAGTTACCCCGTGAAAAATATAACAGTTAATAATTATGTTCTTCAGCCTGAAATGTAACTTGCAGTTACTGAGTTACTTACACTTACCTTACTTCGAACAAAAAATAGGTAAATAGTATTTGGTAATAGTGTTAGGTAATTAGCAGCGCGTGTTAGCAGTTGAGCTAGACCTTGAGTTACCTGCAGAGAAGTACAATACGACTAGGTCGTTTTCATTTATGTCCAACAATAGACCTCTCCCTTTTTGCAAACAAATGACGTCATAGTGTTCGACACCGCTACAAATTTGGTAAAGTTGAACTACACTCGAAGCTAGAGGTGAACAAGGTCAACCCCGAAAGCCTCCGTCTTGATGATATTATGATGGTCCCAGAAAGGGATGCGACCTTCTGTCCTATTTTTCTTCCAGTAGGAGGCAGCAAACAAGTTCCCATTCGTGGAACCCAGCCCTCCCCTCCCGATTTGTCTCTGTCTACCAACATTATGATGACGTTTCTCTGGTAGGGGTCCATTCGAACGCTTTGCATCTTGCTCCCTGTGGGCACACAACGGGCCAGCTTCATTTCAATGGCAGCAGTTCTTACTCCCTGAATAGAATACTGTCATTGATTGAGCATCACAAAATGGTAAAAAATGGCATAAATGAACCGGAGGGAAAGCAAGAAAATATGTGGACGTGAGTGAAAAGTGAATTAAAAGTAACTTGGTACTTAACTTAAGTTACTCTGGCAAAGTTACCTAAAAAAGAAACGAGTTCCTCTGAAAGTTACCACGGCACAAAAGTACTGAGTTAAGTTACAAGTTGCCAAAAAAAAAGGAACTTTGTTACGGTAACGAGTTACTTGTAACGAGTTACCTCGAACTCTGGTCTTAACCGTGATACTGATTACCTGCTCAATGCAATGCTTCTGCAACAAACAAAACACTTCAATTACTCCCCCTTAAACTGTGTTAACTTTGTGAAAAGCTGCCTGCAGCGCTGTCTATGCAAGTCAGCAGTGGCTTGCCTGCTTGCATGATGTAATCGTACCTCGAGGTATTTTTGTGCTATACTCTTCACGATGTGATAGTAATGATTTTCCAGTGGACCCTGATCAAGCATATGTTGTTGCCGGAGTGATTGAAACACTTGACTTTCAAAAAGGGGTTCAAGCACACGAGGAAGCAGTTCACGCAACACTATGCTCGACGGCTGTCCCTTCTCATTTAGCGCCCCACGGAGAACTCTTTCTGATTTTCGACAAACGGCAATAACGTCTTGTGACGGAAAGACAGCTTCACCTTGCAGTCTTCGTAGTATCAAAGAGTGATATGGCCTTGGATCTGACATGGTTAGCGTTGGGACACATGTCTCACATTTCAGGTACCCTTGTAGGTAACGTGCAATATACCCTGCGATGTACACTACCACCCTCTCTCCAAAAACTGAGGGTTCACGTGAATCTGGGAAGTAGTCATGGTCCCGCAGGTCAGCCGGCACGACGTGGTCCTCTGTTGTCATGTTTCTTCTAATCGATGTTACATTAATGATGTCTTCTGATCGAGATGTATAGCTGCTGGCATGAAGAATTGCAATGTTTTCTAGTGGAAGGCAATTTCCCATTCCTGTTTCTTGTACTTCATCTTGGATGAGCAGTTTCTTGAATCCAGCTGCCAATTGTCGTGCTGTTGGGTTGTTATTCCATCCCCCCTGAGCTCGAAGTGTGCCAAAGAAGAGTTCCAAGTGATCTTGGCTGATCCTATGTGTGGGTAGGTACGTTATGGCACCCTTGGAAATCAGGTGCTCATAAACTTCCAAGGAGCTCTGGCAACAAACCAGGAATCCCAAGAATCCAGTTTTCCTGTTGCATTTTAGGAGAGCAGGGCCGGATATGCTTGTTCTAAGTGAAGTGATGTACGCTGCCGCGCAGTTGAAGAGGTCACGAACATTTTCTATGTTTTCTGGACATAGGGGCTTCTTCCAATTCTTCTGTATCATGCTGCGGGAGTTTAGCACATCAAAAATGTCGTTTACCATCCTAAGGAACTTCTCAGTGGCTTCCGAGTCACTGAACTCTGGAAGGAGGAGACTGCGGCATTCAGCTAGTGCATCAGCTACAGATGTGCTCATTACTTGGGCGGCCAGGTTAACCTTCATAGGCTGCCGCTGCCAGTTGATGTGTGCCACCCGCAGCCTATTTCCTGCATGCAGGCCTTCCCTCGCTTGCAGCAAATGCAGCTTCTCTATATATGCCCATGAGATAGTGTCTCCTTCATTATCTACAAAGGTTTCCTTGTGGGACAGGGCATTGCGGATTAGTTTTAGCATATGACATGCGTCCAAAAATGCACTTATTGGCTCACCAGTCTCAGGGTGGGGAAAGCTTGTCTTGAGGCCCTTTTCGTAGTCAAAGGAGCAACCTAAGTTGCGAAGCATGGCAACGTTTGACGATGCCCCATCACAAGTGATTGACACGATGGTTGCACCTGCTTCATGTAAAAGTGATAATGCCTCGCGCACAAGGTGTGTCTTCTGCTCACCAGATATGCCATCAACTAAGAAATAGCCGATTGGCAGCTTCCACTTTTCCGTGATGGAAACAATCATCACAACAAATGCTTCTTTGGCTATTGCTGTATCATCGGTGGAGTCAGGCCCGAGGCTGACATAGCCGTATGTCCTCCTTCCATCCCACTCGACATGTTTCCTTATTGCCATTTCATCAACCATGAGGCTGCACACTGTAACTCTGCCTTTGCTGTTTTCATAAGCTGTCTTCATTCGGAGTGCTGTGAGGGCTTCTTTTGAGAATCCTGGTTCGCCGTCGATTGATTGATACCACTTCTTTATTGTCCGTGGATGTGGCAGGCAGGTGTCGAAAGTGCTACGCACATATTTATAAGCACGAGGGGAATAAAAGTGGAGTGTCAAGGCAAAGGCACGTAACTCTGGGCTGTACTGACGTGGCACGGGTTTTCCCTTCTGTTTTGCTGTTTGTCGTTTGAGGATGTCTTTGTGGGCTCCAGCTATGTTTTCTAAGCAGTCTGCATTTTCTTGCAGTAGTATGTTCTTGGACCTCAAGTCTTTTATTACATCTTCGAGGTGTGCCACTTTTTGCTTTATGCGTCGCTGTGCCTGCTGGAGAGCCTTTATCCTCTTTTTGCTGGCAGTGTGCAGCGATGCCACTCGTTTCACCTCCTTTTTCAAAAACGCCTTAACAGGTGTGTCCTCAGTAGCATGGCTGTCCTGGACAGTGAGCATGCAGTCGTCTTGTTAGACGTAAATTCATAACACACACATTGAAATTTACCAGCTTCTCGCAATAAAAAATAAGTATGCATCATTTAACTTATGATTTTATATATTCTACAGTGAAATTATCGTGCAAAAATGCAGGTTGCACGGTACATAATTATGCCAATCAATATTAGGTACCTCATTGTAAGTTTAATCAAAGGACCTTCAGAGAAATGTCTCAGCTTTCTTTACCGCTACGTTGTTGCAGTTCACATCCCCCCTGCCTTTGTGTGAAGGGTCAGCTGCGAGTGTTTCCACCTGACTTTCAGTTTATAGGAACAGGCATGATTCATGATTGATTTGTACCATGCACATGATTAGAAGCAAACGAGATGCACTAACAGCTTGCGAGGGCTACGTAGATGGACAAGCTGGAGTGCTCTTCCTCTATGCCTCCCAATCCTACTTCCTAGAATAAATGACACAGACATGCAAATCAACAAAGAATAAATCAATGTAAGTATTTTATTTCATCATTGAGTGTACATCATAAATGCAATTCATTTTTCTCATGCTCTTAGTAAAAATCAGTCAAATCACAGATCTAAATCAATACATGCCATCAAGATGTCATGTTAGGAATTAGAAGATACATGCAAACACATTTGATGGAATAGAAAGAGGCTGGTTTATAGCGCGTAGTACGCTCCAAGTAGGCTACGTAGATGCAGCCTGTACAAAATGTCAGCCGCCATCATACCCTCGTGATGAAAGATTTTTCTTCTAAAACGTAAAGGGCACAATAAACCCTTTAGTGTTCAGGGTACATCTTGCTCTCCCTTTCTCTTTTAATGTGTGCAATATGTTGTATTTAACTGCACTTAGTTATTAATTTCGAGGTAGTGGCCATGTCTCAAGACAGATTGGTATATCCTCCAATGACAAGAAGAACTATATGGTTTGAATGTATCCCCAACTGTAGTGGCACAGAGAGATTCTATGTTACTGTTGATATAAGCATGCCGCACATTCCCTCTGTGGTCTGAGATGAAACAGTAGCCCTCCTGATAGTTCTTACCAATATAATCCCTCTGGTAGGGGTCACAGGAGTGGAGGTGCTCGCAGTATCCTATGTGTCCGATAGAAAAAAAAATGCATGTATATACCTTGACTGCACTTAAATGTATAGCATCCTTTCAACTGTTTTGCTTTTGGTAGTCCTCACCAGTGAAATCCTTCTGCTAGATGTGGCAGCAGCATAGGGAGCATAGGTGATGGCACTGGTTTCCTGTATACACAAAGGAAAGGAAAAGATGGAGATCACCCTCAGCTATAGCTAAATGTACTGTAGAATTGTAAAAGCAGGTGTACACCAATAAAGAAGGCAAAGCATAAAAACGTTAACATTCACAAAGCATCACTACTGTGTTTCCATACTTATAACCCCTTCATAGCAACAGTGTGGGCGAGTTGGTACATACTGGACACAAAATACACTGCAGAGACCAGACATGACTAGTCAAATGAGACGGATGATTCAAATTCACAATAGAGGTGGTAACAGTGTGCCTTCCATTACCCTCCTTTCCCACGAGACCCAGTATGTCAACCACAAAATTGTTTTCATTCCTTCCCAATAAACCACAGTTGTTAGTCAGAGCTTCATTTGTCTACTCACGTCCTGTCTCTGCGCTGTTTTTTGTGCCAGTTTATACCTAGGGAGTGACTTTTTCGGGTTCAATGCCTTTCTCAGATTCGGGGGGTAAAAATCAGGCGATAATTGTGCCTTTGTTATACATATATGTATATAATTATATGTATAAATATATATAATTGTGCCGGGTGTTATCGGGTGTTTTTGTTTCTCCTCTTGTCTATTGAGTCCTTTCCTAATCTCTCTTTTTGTGTTTTTTTGCGGGATCGTGACCTTCCAGTGGTAATCCTCGAAGGCATAGACAGTGTTGACACACATGGGTGTATTGCTGGGAGCGTAAGTGACCCATTCTTAAATGTGTTACACGTGGCGACCTTTGTTTGTCTTCAGTGGAAACGTCACTTGAGGATTCCATAGTGACTGGAGATCAGAAAGAAATCGGGTTTAACCCGAATTGGTCGTGCATCAGTTCGGGGGGAATAACCGGGCAGAATCGGTTTTAACCCGAAAAAGTCACTCCCTATTTATACCCCTTCTTCATTTCTCTTTCACATTAACATGTCTCGGACACTTGATAGCCTTATGGACATAATTATGTTTCGGCCGAGCTTACTGATTTGACCCAGGTATAAAAATAACCTTGGGTCATGTGTACCAATATGTAAATTTCCAAGCACAAATCAACAGGCCGGTCCAAAACATTCAAAACAGGATTGCATTGAGCAGGAATTCTGACAGTTGACATTCTCACCAGTGAGGTATTTAAGCTTGAACAAGAAGCTTGAGGTGATGCATGTCCAGCTCGGACATATCCCTGCAAAATTTGATGAATGCAGTACTGTAGCACAGTTAACTCTGTGCAAGCATATGGAGAACCAGAGAAAGCAAGTACTTACTAATACGTCCTCATCTTCGAGCTCTGTAAATGGGTTGTGCAACGAGTTATAGTCAAAGCCCGTGCTTTCCTGCAGCCAAAGTAAATCACATATAATACAGGTTTGATGGTTTTAAGAAAGCATAAAAAAAAAACGATTGTTCAGACCAATTAGATGCCGTAGATGCCGATGTTAGAAATTATGGTGCTCTGTGCATATGACTAATATTTTGCATAGCTGAAAAGGCAGCAATTTATCTGTATAATGTAAAAACCCCGAGACTAAGGAACACGAAGGGACAGACACAACACCCTTCGTGTTCCCTAGTCTCGGGTTTTTTACATTATGCATCATCTTCACCAGCTCGCGTGCTTCCTAGCCATTTTTTCATAATTTATCTGTGCCCTGTTGTGACCCCGTCAGATGAAAAGTACTGATAACCAAGCAGAATGTGCACAGTGACGTGCTTTGTTTCAGCACAATATAAGAAACAACATCGAGTCGTCTCACTTTGTGTTTGCTGGTTGACATGTTGAGTCACTCAGTTATCTTGATATCAGTTGTTTAACAGGAACCACACATTTTAGTGCAGCATGATTTAGCATCATAAAGCAAAATGTACTATACTTACATCACTCATCTCTGCACAGGAGCTGGACAATAAGTCTTGCTGTCAGGATAGAAATTTCAATGTGAGCTGACTTGTGGAACTCACAGCAGAGTAAACTAAACTGTCTAAACTCTGAGGTAATAAGATGCACAAATAAATTAGCAATATGCTATGCAAGTAGGTCTCTGCGCACGAGAGGGGAAATGTTTGGAAGACGACATGACAAAGTGAGTATCCTCTCCGAAGGCAACAATAGAGGACCACATGTGGACATGTAGTAAAATTATGACACTATATGGTGAAAGACGAAGCCACCTGGTACACAGTGTAATTGATGGCCCTCTTATTTTCGAAAAGGGTGGGGAAATTAGGATGGCTCCACCGGCATGAGGAGAAAGGGGCAACCTAAGGGGCTGCGCAGATAGCTCACACGCTTGCATAGCATACAATGGCATACAAGTTGATGTGTAGAGACTACACTCCTTCACACAGTAAGATACATTATGCATACTGATTGTAGCAATAGTAGACAATGGATAGCAATGGTGGATAAGTTTTTTAGACTCTGTGTTAGTACTGCAAAGCAACTGTGGCTATGTGTGGTGTACTGAGATGGATAGATGGAGCGAAAGAGAACAGCACGAGGGAGTGGTAGAAAGGCTCTGCATCCTGTGTCGAATTCACAGGGGAAATGTTGCATGATGTAGCAATAATTGTAAAAATAAAAAAATCATATACATGTTTGAGGACTTCAAGTCCTGTAGCTCACAGCACCCTGAGTGTGTACACGAAAGGGCCACTCACTTCATGTTCTCCCTCACAGGTTTCCTCTAGAGCGAGTTCCTCCTGTGTTCTGGCTGGAGCTGGGAGTTGCTCCTGTGCCCCACCAGGAGCTGTGACTAGTTCCATCTAGGAAACAACCAGTATGCCATACAGCAATTGCCACGACATAGCAGAAAAATACAGAATATAAACCTAAACGTATGAAGCACAAACACTGTGCAAGGAAATGCTGTGAACACTGCGTATCATGCCCTGAGAGTGTGAACACGAAAGTGACACTCACTTCATGCTCTGCTTCACGTGCTGCCTCAGGTGCTGTTGAAAGCTGTGCTACCTGGAACATAACCGACATCATATGTGTGCCATAGGTAATGAAATATTGCTAGGGATTGGCAGAAAAATGTAGATCACAAGTCCATATCTCATGTGCTGCACTTTCTCGTCATGTTACTTAATTGAAAATTTCAATAAGGTTACTGCGCATGACCAAAACAAAAAGTATGTTCTCTGATAGCATTACTTACAGAATTTGCTATTCAAGTTTTTTCTTTCCTTTCTTTTATTTTCGTCGACATTAACGCTCACTGATTCATAACAGGTTGTCACAATTTCTTGTACCGTTCAAACAATATTATACGCACTTTGGAGTACGGGAACGAGAGCACTCAAACGCACCTGCAGCTCAGGAGCAGACACAGAAGGATGAGCGATGGGCACCGCACCAGGTCTTAATCGAATCCGTGCTAACGATGTCCTGTCCATGTCACGGTTCTGAAAGTGCTTGGAGCACACTACACTGTGTTTGCTGGGTGTCCATCCAGTTCTCCCAATGGCCTCAACCCAAGCTTCTCGAAGCGTAGGATCTCGTGGGAAACTGTAATCAATAAATAGAAGTAAAGTCAACTGTCGTACGATGTGCGACAAACGCATATACTTACCAGTGAAATGTTACGCCCGAGGCTTTTGTTGCCTCGCCGGACCGGTGCTGACAGCCCATGTAGCAACAACGTCCCATATTTATTATTGTAAAGTGTTATTCACAACTTTAAATACCTAAAAGCAGCACAACGACACCAGACTAACACCACATAGTTGCGTTTGGCAAGTTGCCACCAATTGCCACACAGCATAGAAACCACGCCAATTTGTTTTCGTCGCCTTCCGTGCGCGCCGTATCGTCTGCTAGTGACGTCAGGCCTGGACAAGATGGCGGTTTTGCAAGGAGCGACCGCTTGGGGGTGGTTACAAGGTCTGGGACTTCTGGCACCCCTGTGGTTGTAATACGCGGCCATGACGACAAAAAGAAATTTGCAACAGCTCCTGGAACTTCGCGCAAATGACGCCCCGGAGGTCACGGCATGGCTCCGCCGCGCGAAATTGAAGTGGATTTCCCACGACATTCTAGACGAACAGTTGGAAATCGTGGCTCATGGAGTATTCCGTTCCCCGACAGATGAAATCCGTGAAGCGGGGCATTATGCGGTGATTATTGATGAGTCGACAGACATACCTGTCAAGGAACAAGTGTCAAGTGCCATTGTCCCATACATGCCCAGCAATTCGGGACAAAACGTAAAGCTGGCTTCACCTGATACTGCTCCCATAGACGCCATGTATTAGGAATAGAAAACCGCGTGCAGCACGTTCCGTTGTTACCGCTTTGCATTCGTTCTCTAGTGGGACGTTGCCTGTGTCATAGCGGAACATCTGGTGCAAGTTTCGTTGGCGAATGTTTGGGTCTTCGAGGTTCCATTTCGGTTCCAAATTTTGTACCTGTAAAGAAGGCTTCTCGGGATGCACTAATGCGCTGGTTGGAGCCCTCGACCAGGTGAGTTAGGTCAAATGCACCATGCATTTTGCAAGAAACGTGTGAGTTGAATGCTCTGTACGGCTTCTCATACACCCAACAAGACAGATAGGTTCACATCATTTATTGTGGATGAAAACAAAAACAAATACCATCTTGCTGTCGCGAGACTTTTCCTCCAATACAGGTAGCATACGAGAAATTGGCCAGTGGCGCGCAGGCAAGGAATGTGGTGATATGAGCGGTGGTAAAGAAGCTCTGAGGCCGATATTAGAACACTCGGTTGATTTCTTTCACCTCCCAAGAATTTGGGACTAAACGTATAGAAGTCATCACCAACTTGCTGCGGTGGGACGCCCGCATTGAAAATCGAGGGGCGCGCGTACCACATTTTGATGACACTGTTCTACATGGATTCTGATTCTCGTGTGTTTATTGTGAACTGAGAATGCCAAAACCACTGTGGTGCCAACTGATCCATATCGCTCACACATAAAAGAAGAAACATAATAAAACATAATCGAACTGCACCTCACGCTTCAGCAGGTAAATTGCTGTAGGTGTAGTTGTAGTAGGTTGCTATGCGGAAAACATGCACCTCTCGACTTGTTGGTAATCAAATCAGCCAACAGTACTGTCATAAAAAAGCACAACGCTATTTATTACTTTTGCTGACTTTACATTTCGCTATCATTCTTCAAGAGTTGCCAATATCGTGTGTGCGATAATAGTAATATTTATCTGGAAAGCTCCAACCGGTCTTCGTACAGGGCTTCAAATAAACATTTACTTAACATTATCACGATGCTTATGCGCAGGCCCCAGGAGTTGCACTGCAGGTGGTTAAATTGCTTACGTTGCTTGAGACCCGTGTGCTTCGAACTGTTGTTCGATCAACCTGAAGATAAAAAGGAAGATATTGTGGGATCTGATGGTGTCTGAGGCAGCGTTGCTTCCCTCTTACGCGTCACTGATAAGTGATAACTTTACGAGGGCGTTGTATGTTTCCTGATTGACATTTGACTGGTGAGGTAAAAATGACGCGGATCCACCACAACACGTTATGTATACACTGGTGAAACTCCTTGATAGCACACAGCAGGATGCTGTAAAAGCGTCTCGATATCTCTTTTATGCAAAGAGATATGTTTCAAAGAAATTTACTGGGTCTGTTTGCTGCACTATGATGACTGACTTTTAAGGATTCTTGTACGATGCTGGACAGCCGGTCTTCCGCTTGATGTGCCAATTGCGCACATATGGCTGAAACGCTTTCGTTCTTTCTTTTCTTTTACGTGCAGCTGCAGAATGTACAAAATGAGACGGGAGGATGGACAATGGATGACAAAGGGCACATAAATAATATTGGGTAATTGGTGCAATCAACCAAGCAGAGGGAAAACGTTCCGAAACGCGCGTAACCAGGTGGCGCAAACAGAAAGTCATCTGCCTTACGCAAATATAGCTGCGCAGATCAGCTGTTTCAAGGACAAATCATTAGGATCATTAAAGGTGGCGAGGCCGGTTCTGTGCATTCGGGCCTTTCGATACAGGTGGAATGTTACCATTACCCATTGCATATCACCATCTTTCCAGTTGATTTTCGTTATCCCTTTCTAACCTTATTCAGGAATGTCTGCTATATGATTAGCTCGGTCTGTTCCGTATTTCGAATCCACGCAATCGGAATTTGGAGCGCGTGAAGTTCATGCTGAAGTGTGCAGAAGAACCCCCACATTGGGGCTCCCAAGTGAAGGTCCCTCGACAAGCAGAAAAGTCAGGAATCTCGAAGGGACCCAACAAGATTCACCACAAATCTGCGTTTGAAAGTATTACCATAAGAAAACAACACACTGCTCTCCAATGGCAGGCCTGGCCTCCTGGTCTTGTGGTGTTGGCATTCTCAGTTCACAATAAACACACGAGAATCAGAATCCATGTAGAACAGTGTCATCAAAATGTGGTACGCGCGCCCCTCGATTTTCAATGCGGGCGTCCCACCGCAGCAAGTTGGTGATGACTTCTATACGTTTATTCCCAAATTCTTGGGAGGTGAAAGAAATCAACCGAGTGTTCTAATATCCGCCACAGAGCTTCTTTACCACCGCTCATATCACCACATTCCTTGCCTGCGCGCCACTGGCCAATTTTCTCGTATGCTACCTGTATTGGAGGAAAAGTCTCGCGACAGCAAGATGGTATTTGTTTTTGTTTTCATCCACAATAAATGATGTGAACCTATCTGTCTTGTTGGGTGTATGAGAAGCCGTACAGAGCATTCAACTCACACGTTTCTTGCAAAATGCATGGTGTATTTGCGCTAACTCACCTGGTCGAGGGCTCCAACCAGCGCATTAGTGCATCCCGAGAAGCCTTCTTTACAGGTACAAAATTTGGAACCGAAATGGAACCTCGAAGACCCAAACATTCGCCAACGAAACTTGCACCAGATGTTCCGCTATGACACAGGCAACGTCCCACTAGAGAACGAATGCAAAGTGGTAACAACGGAACGTGCTGCACGCGTTTTTCTATTCCTAATACATGGCGTCTATGGGAGCAGTATCAGGTGAAACCTGCTTTACGTTTTGTCCCGAATTGCTGGGCATGAACGAGCATTAAATGCATCACTTTGGCTCGTGATTCTCCACGAGACCTTGCACTAGCCACCCAAAGCGGCTTTCGAGCGCACGAGATTTAAATATAGCGATAAGGATCGCTATGTGAAAAGTCAATATGAAGGACAGGAACGCATACAGAACAGTTCGATTACTCTGAACAGCAGCTGTTCCTGTTTGGAAGGGCAACGCATAGCACAGTCGCCTGCGAAAAGCCTCTGCGTATACCTCCTGCGTATACCAGTGTCAACCACAGACGCAACTCACTGTTGTTTTAGGATGACCCAGAACACCGGACAAAAGTTCGAGAGAGACAATGTGTAGACCACTTACCCGAACTTCTATGCGTAGCTCGATGTAGTATACACACACACAACACAGCACCGCGCACACACTACACCAGACACATGCCCTAAGTGCTCGCTGACCACACATATTAAAACTCTAGGAACATAGTGTCTTCTGGTAGTTGTAATGTTGATGGTCCTCTTCCCGGTGCTCTGAAAAATACGCAAAGGTAACACGTGTTACCTTTGCGTATTTTTATTGCGTATTATTGCGTATTAATCAGTACTGATTAAAGCTACGTATTGCAAATCAACACCAAATGATGCTACAATAAGGTAAACTACCTGGACTATATGTGATCCCGAGGCTCTTCCCAGAACATTTGAGTACCGATTCGCAGGATCATGTACTGCTCGCGACATCGTTGTCTGAAATCTCCAGCCTGTGCCGGAGCAGTCCCCTATCGGCGGTGTCGCGATCGAGGGAACCATACCAATAGCGGCTCGGAGGGGAGGCCGCCGCGCTGAGTCGCCGCCTGTCGAGGGGGTGGGGAGTGACCACACGATACCTGGGTGTCGTCTGCTAACAAGGGAGTCAGAGTGAGGGATAGCGGCCTCCCCTACGAGACAGTATTGGTACAGTTACTTCGTGTGCGACTTCGCCGACAGGGCACTGCTCAGCTACACACAACAGTGCCGCGAGCAGTAATTTTCGATATACTATGATAATACGCCACGATAAACGCGGAGGATGGACCTTCATGAACGGGGTGGATTCGTGACAAAGGAAGACGGAAATGTTGCGCATATTGGTTAAAAGCAAAGGACACTGATATGTTCAACCCGAATGGAATTTATCACTTATAAGTATGTTCCAGGGACACCGCACCACACTATCATCTGCTGTATCAATCCACTTCAAATTTACAGAGAAATAAAACCAATTATAGTTCAAGGGAAGAAAAGGCGAAGAACTGGACTGCCACGTATTTTATAAACTGCAACACATAGCAATGAAAAACTGAAGACATCCAAGGAAACAACAACAGTCACATTCTGATGAGTCAGCGATGACTCATCTACGGGTCACGAAAGCAAAAGAAAAAAAAACTCGAAAACCTGACAACATTAACTGACACTACTACTACAAATGGCACTGAAATTATTAAAAACAAATAAGGAAATGCAACACCGGCAATCAAGCTGCAGTTTATAAACGGGCATGCCTTTTGAACAGAACAACCATGAACCATATGCTTTGAATTCTGGAGCTTGGGAGGCGTAGACTACGAAGTATAGAGCCGAGCAAACTCTCCACAGCACAGCTCCAGTGGGAACGTTCCTTACTTTTGTAGTGTTCGTTTCTCTTCTGTGTCGTGCGTGAGGGCCAGTGTAAAAAATGTCAGGCGCAAGCAAACACCAATAGACACATTACCAAATGCCATCTGAGTTAATCCCAGCCATAAGCTCGTGAGTAACTCAAGGGTCATATGCGAAGGCAAGTCAAGTAAACATCGCCGAATGTCTCAAAGGCTGCTTAAAGCTGACCCCGGAACACGTGCACTCTCAACAAAGCATTCATAACGTTAAACTCGAATATTCAGG
Source organism: Ornithodoros turicata (assembly GCF_037126465.1). Taxonomy (NCBI): domain Eukaryota; kingdom Metazoa; phylum Arthropoda; class Arachnida; order Ixodida; family Argasidae; genus Ornithodoros; species Ornithodoros turicata. The sequence goes on from NC_088201.1 coordinate 163,764,836, forward strand.
TTCATAATCTATAAATGAATAATCAAAAGCATTTCCAACTAAAACGTGCAACAAAGCCGACAATCAATTGGAAATATCCACAATTGTTTACCTGTAATGATGCACAGACGACAGTGATCCGCACTGCACGTAATCCATACATAAAAAGAGGTTCTCGATCCAACGTCGCTACTTTTTATAGCCACGCCTACCCCCTCTCGCGGTCATGTCTTGCAATCAGAATGAAGTATTAAAAAAACTCGCTGTTGCTAATGGAAGTTTATCAATCAACAAATGATTCATAAAAACAACATGAAATACATGTAGTTTAGTAATTATTGCCTTATTTTTCAGTTTTGTACATATGATGTGAGGATGACTCAGGGAGCTCACCAGTGGAGAGGAGGGAAGGGGACAGGCACATGAGGCACTTCTGGTGTTGTAATTGTAACGATTGGAAACGTGTGGCGGAGTGGCGCCAAAAGAGACACGGACATAGAGGAGAACAAACTAGCGCTTGTCCTCTGTGTCCATAGGCGCCGACTGCGGGGGGGCGCGGGGGCCCTTGCCCCCCCGGAACATGAACTAGGGGGGGCGCCGCCTCCCCCGGGAAGTCCCGCTAAGAGACTGACACCAACCTTTGGGGCTCGGAGCGCCCGGGTCAAAAGAGCGAAGAGGCACGAACCCCAAAAATGCGTCTTGCAATTTGTAAAATATGTATCCGCCCACCATACTTTATCACAGTAGAAGATGAGGCGAAGAAACACAGAGGATGACACAACACATTGCCTGAATTTCGCCCAAAGCAATCAGATCAATGAAACGAAAGCAGTCGAAAAGGTACCTGCAGCTGCCAGTGAGGTGCAACGGTAGAATCTTCGGAACGCATATCCGTTGGGAGCTGGTTCAACTCCCGCTGGTCCATTTCATTGACCATATTCATAATATTGCGCGCATTTCGGGTCAAACACCGAGGATTCAATGCATTTTGTTCCTTTTGCACTCAGTTTTCAAAGGCGTAATGCCTTCAGTTGTGCACATGTCTACTGTTTACGTTCTCTCTGTTTTTCTGTTGTTTTTCTGTTCTTCCTTCCTCTTATTTCTATACCAGTTCTGCATACATCATAAGATCCCGCCAGAGTGTGTGATTAGTTTTGTGTTCTTCACTTTTCTTTCCTTTCCTTCTTTTTGTTTTCTTTTGCTTTCTTTTTTGTTTTCCTTTTTTGTCTTCCCCCTTTCACTTTTTTTGGAATAGCAAGTCGACATCCATCTGGCTTACGTTTCTTTTTTTTTCTTAATAAACATATTGCCCCCCCCCCACCCCCGCCAGAGTACTTATGTCGCGGTGCGCCCTTGCCCCCCCCCCCCCCCCCCTGGGAAAATGAAAACTCTCCGCCTCTGTCTGTGTCCTTGTCTTTTCCGGTGCTACTCTGCCACTAGTATGTTTCAACACGCCCAACGTCTCACCTTGTTGAGATTCGGAAGGTGGAATCCAGAAACAGAAAATATATCGAAATCCACAATGGGCGCACATGCGATGTCGTTTTTCTCATGCATGCTTTTCTGCGCGTATCCGTCAAAAGACAGCTGGACGCATTCTTAGCACACATAATATGTACCAGTCGCTCAAGTCTAAAGGATTCTGGGAACTGCTGCTAAATGTTCCCGTTACGTGACATTTAGCATCGCAACACATTTGGAATTCTCTTTATGGCAAGAATATTATCGGCAGTGATTTATGTAGACCCCCCTACACCCGCCTAACCCCCCAATGTTCATTGACTCCCCCAACTTTTTCGCTAGTGTACCCCCTACGGGGGTGCCCTTGCGATTTCAGCTTTAGACACATCTCGGTAATAATATGTTAAGCTGTAATGACGTAACTATAATAATGACCCCACCCCAATTTTTTCCAACACCCCTCCGTGCTTGGGGTACTGGATATGCCACTGATTATCGGTTTCAATTTTAAGCCTTACAGCTTTATTTGACTTCCTACCCTTACCTACGACAGACGACAGCATGCATGGATAACGGATGTTCGCAGTTGGGGTAGTTCTGAGTGCAGCGGGCGTGTTGTCTCTTCTTTCTTGTGTGCTTTCTTATTATTTTTGGTTGCTATAGTTCCAATAATTAGACGAGATTTTTTGCAGTAATTTCAGTATCTAACCAGATTAGTAATGGATCAGTTTGCTGTAAGCCTATCATCTAACACAAAATGTGAAGTTGCAATATCAGCACCTATCCCATCGGTCATGAACATATCGAACCCACAAACACATGTTAAGAACGATAAGATACATGTCATGTATACCAGGCACACTACTTCGCTTCGTGCGCAGCTTGCGCATGCATCTATATCACAAGAAATCGCATGAGAGCCGCACTTTTTATCAACCACACCTGTTGCAGCTGATTTCAAGCAATAACTACAATTCATATAGGAACAACATGCGGCGTGCCATTACCCTAAACAACGCAGCACGTCTAAACAAAGGACGAATTCAGGGACCTATGGCCGTTTCCTGTTTCTTTTTTTTTCTTCTTCTTCTTCAAATGGTGGCACTCAAAGGTACACGTGCACGGCATCCTGTGGAAGCTCAGGAATAAGACTTGGTGCGAACAGGATAATGCAACCACAGGATGATTGCAATGCGTGAATACGAAAGCCGTAAAAGTGGTCCAAGTAAGTATATAAGGGTACAAGTAAACGGTGTGAGGCAAAATAGACCAAAGGAAGGGGGTGAAGAATGTTGATAAGCGTCGGTAACGGACCCGATGTCCCTGGCTATCTGCCAAACTCAAAAGAAGATTCAGGAATACGGCAGTTGGATAGCACACAGACAGTTTAGTAGCACTCTGGTATGATACATACAATGATCAAATGAGTGATGAGATACCTAGCAATTTGGGTGATGAAGGGCCGAATGAGCTAAAGCAAGGATCCAACAGACTAACGACGTATTGATGAACGTCGTACGATGAAAGAATACACAACAGCACGTGGCGCGCTCTTATAAGCATGTAGTGGCGCCACTGGTGGCTCATGACAATGACGGTGAGGCCGAATTGAACAGATTGGCTCTCACACGCCCACCTCTAACAAAAAATGAATTCTCCTCATTTCGTTATTACAGTGACGAAAATGTTACAATGTTACAACAGTGTTACAATAGTGGCAGTGCAGAAATCCAAGCTGTTCTGAAACAGGATACAAAAAAAAGAGAACATGATTAATGTCGGGGCCCTTAGCCGAACCATGCAGCATATTTTGTCCTGAAATGCAGAGCAATCTAGATTTAAGGGCGTTTAATAATCCACCCTCAAACGAAGAAGTAGAATCTCCTGATTCTAAACACATTGTGTATTTGTTAACATTGAAGTACATTAAAATTAGTTAATAGTGCATGACATAGCACAGCATATAGCGTGAATAGCATTGTGACATGCAGTACATACACAGTACATGCCGTGACGCGAAGTTGAAGCGAAATAGTGTGATGAAGTGACACTAAATTTGAAAAACGCAAAGTTTTGATCTGAAGAGGTCAGTAAAAGGGAAATGCCAAACAGCAACAATGTAAGCGTGTGTTTGAGTGCGGCTATGTGTGTGAGTAACTAAGAAATGTGGAAGTAACCCTATGCTACTTTTTCGGGTAAATTAACTCGATACTTTTTAGTTCCAATAATTCCTTAAAGGGTCTCTGACCAGAAGCTGGAGATACTTTTCTGCAGTGGCTACCGATAGAATACACAAAAACAACTTCACATACGAAAATGCATGCCTCAGCCCCTCACAGTTTTTGTAAACTCGAATTTTGAACATCGCGGTTCACGCCGACGCTGGCACAGCTAGCGTCAAACCAAGAAAACGTACGCATATATAGAAAACTCATCTGGTAATCCCATTGGGATGACGTCAATCGCCCATGTAATCAGCGCGCAGAATGCCGTCACGTGATCGAGCACTACAACAACAACTTTCAGCAAGAACCAACATTTTTACGCCGATATACTGTTGTCACAATGTGTGGAAATAAAAAGTACGTATATACTTCGAAATCTGCGACCTGTTTTATAGCTGCGATAATCCAATTAGCGACTTCCGTGGAAAGAGGAAGTAGCTACGAGGACTTTCGGGATCCGGCGCGCTGTTTCACAGCGTTAGTGTAGTGTGTGTATTTCCAAGTTTTCTTTATTTATATCTTTTGTGACAACGACCAATTTATCGAGGTACACAGAGTTCACTTGACATCGTCAAAGCGAGATTTCTCGGCGGGCATTCAGTTCCGTACGATACTGCGCGTTCAACCGCAGCGGCAGGTATGGTTGGCAGCGGATTTTGCCAATCGTGTGTGAAGAACGCAGACTATGAGACGGACCCCTCATTTTGTGTACAAAGGACCTCCGCCTACAGCAGTCCGCAGTGCTTTTCTTGAATATATCTTCCAAAACTGTTGCATCTGGACGAGGTTAGTGTCTTCTGTATAATTTATACAGTGTTTACTCTCCTTGTGAGAATTACGTTGTGGCATGCAGATGTTAGGAGAGCATTTACACAACAAAGAAAAATAAGGATTAAAGAAAATTGTAGTTTACGCACTAAATCAAAAGATATACTGTACATTCCGAGTGTTGTTCTGAATGCAGCTATGCCAATGCAGTAAGCAACATCTACAGTACGTAAAATGAAGCTATGTATTCCGCATCTAGGTTTAACATTTTAATTGTCACAGCAATGTGCACCAATGTAGTTCATGACTTCCCTGGACAAGATATGGAACCAAATGTCGGAAATACAAAGGCAGGGATCAGGCACAAGTTTTCTTGTATTTGTTTTCCTTATAATATGCAGGATACTGCATATAGTAAAGAAGGGCTCTATATTTTAAACCAACGCAGTTGAAATCCTTAGTTTACCCCAAGCTGTACTATTGTTGTCTAATCTGGGGAAACAGCACAGAGGGGAACTACGAGAAAATTGCAGTGCACAAAAAAAAAAGAAAGAAAGAAAGCCTGGTGTATAACAACCATGTCTACAGGTGCAATGTGCTGGACCCTCGCGGCAAAGAGGCCCACCAGGGGTGCCACTACAATCCACCCATCCAGCCAGCCCCTCAGCTCCTTCAAGACATGCAAAATACAGTAGACAAAGTGTCCACTTGGAAATCAGACACTTTAACAAAATTACCTTGCAAACTCAGGATCTTTTAGCGCCATTGCAAACACTTGCCATTACGGTATGAAATTCAGCACTGTACCACCTTCCAATGTTCCACTGCTATACGGACCAACTACGGAAACCAGCAGAAACCGTTCCTTTTCCGAACAATTTTTTTCAGCTGATTGAAAATGGCCTTCCTGTGTCCAGTTTCAAAACAGAGTTACACAAATTTGTTGAAGTCTTATTAGAGACAGGCTACTCTGTCATGTATTTGTGTGTGTGTGTGAGTGTGTGAAAGTGTGCACAGCTCGGTGCAATTGTGTATATTATTTATGTGGTTGTGATTTGCTGTATGCTCGTAGTGGTAACATCTCAGTTATCGCACACTGTATTGGTGCTAGGCACTATCATTGCAATATTGGAGATTTAATTACAAGTTCTGATAGATGTACGTAATTTCAATCAAAATAGCTAAGTGGAATATTCCAACATGACACACATTTAATTAATCAGATTCTTATGAAGTGATCAGTGACCGGCACGGTACCGGAGGGCCGTGCGTTCATTTACCATTGCACATTTTTCAACCTGGACCGACTTTTTTGGCGATTTTTCCACCTGGGCCGACTTCATTCACAATTTTTCGCTACAACAGCCACGTGGTAGGCGGTTTACATGCAAGTGGGGACATACGCACCGGCAACCCCACCAAGCGATGGTGCCGTCACACCTGGGCCGACTTCTTTGGTAATTTTTCCGCCTGGGTCGACTTCTTTCATATTTTTTTTCGCTACAACAGCCGGGTGGTTGGCGGTTTACATGCGAGTAGGGACATGCACGCTGGCAACCCTACCAAGTGACGGTGCCGTCACACCTAGGCCGACTTCATTCACGTTTTTTTTCGACTGGGCCGACTTCATACAGGGTTTTTTTCCGACTGGGCCGACCTCATTCGGATTTTTTTTACAACACCTGCGCGGTGGGCGGTTTACATGCAAGTATAGACATGCACGCTGCCAACACACCCAAGCGATGCTACCATCACACCTGGGCCAAATTCACAGGCATTTTTTTTTCCTTACAACATCCGAGCGGTGGGCGGTTCACATGCAAGTATAGATATGCAAAGGATAGCCATACACGAAAGTACAAGATGAAGTATATTTATTGAAGCTAAATAGTGGCAGGAATTATGTTCTGACTCTGCGTGAAAGAGGAAAACCCATCCAAAGACACGAAACCGAATAAACACAATACAATACACATAATAAAGAGTATACTTACTTATTACAGGTATGAAACAATGGCATTGAAGAAGTATTACACATCAAACACAATATTTGTATTAACGGTAATTATACACGCAAGTTTTCAATGAATCAGAACTAAAATGGTGCAGTACATTTAATCAAAGAATCATTTAATCAATTTAATCAATTCGATTACAATCAAATTACAAATGTTATTATAAAATGTCTGAGACGTGAGCACAATGATTACAATTTCTATTAGATGTAAGTAATTTCAGGCACAATCGGGAAGCTAAGTTGAATGTTCCAACACGGCACAATTAATCGGTTTCTTGTGAAGTGAATACCACACACGCAAGGAAGTAATGAGAAACACGATCAACAGCTAACAGAGAGCCAAACCCGTGCATCATCCAACACGTAAACAAGAGAGACATGCAGGTAAATAATTTAAAAGCAGTCTATCAAAAGGAAAAACATTACAAATTTAATACTGTGACCAGTACAGAGTTAACGATGAAGAACAGAGAAACTCTCTAAACGATACATCATCCAACACGTACAGGAGAGACAGAGAGGAGAGACAGGAGGGAACAGGTGAGACAGACACAGGAAAATAATTGAAAAGCAATCTATCAAAACGAGAAACATTACAATTTTAATACCGTGACTAGCACGGGCCTATCGCTGAGTAACAAAAAAAAACTCTAAACGGCGCATCTGCCAACGTGTAAACAAGGTACACATGTAGGAAAATAATAGCGAAACAAACTATCAAAACAAGAAACATTACAAATTTAATAACTTCAAACTGAAATAATCTATCTTTGGACTATCATAAAATCATCCTTGCAACCTAATCTAGTCGAACAATATACAATTTTCATGCTACTCAGGCACTATAAACATTACCTTGACGGAGGTATCCAACACACAGTACAACCAAGCCAGCTATCTTTGCTACTTGAGCCTAGTGGGGGTTACTCTCTCTTCCCCTCTATACAGCCCAAACCGCACGTCCTTGTCAATCTATGGGGTGGGGGACTCTCTCTCTCTCTCTTTCACATTCTTTCCTCCAAAGGGGAATATTCTTAGGACTGATCATGTTTGCACAGAGGCAAAATGCGTTATCGATCAACTATCGCAAATACACGTTAGCATTATTCGATTCGAAGAACACAATAATAATTATATCAAAACAAGCAGTAGCAAGCAATAATTTACAAACAGACATCAATATCACTGCAAACTGGTTTTAGACAAACGTTATCTAAGCAAGCGAGAAATATTATGCTATCATCGGCGGAAACAATACTCAAGCAAAACGAGAAATATTGTGAATTTAATGTATTTCAATTTATTGTTAATCAATCAAGAAATCAACACACACAACTAATAAATCATGCATACATAATTCCCAACTCACAAAATATCAATCGAGTGAACATCTGAAGCAAAGAGAGAAAGCCAAGTTTATTCAGTGATAGAAACAATACTCATTCGAAAACGAGAATCAAATTTAATTACATCATTTTAATGATAACTTTGCAACAGTAATTTCTACACGCAGAAGCCACAAACAAACAACACATCTGAAATGCAAATTAAGGTAAAAGCTTTCTACAGAGGAAATCAACACACGCAACTCAAAAATACCTTCCAAGCTAGTAGAATATTTCTATTAATATCAATCGAGTGATCATCTGAAACAAAGTCAAAGCAATAATTATTTCAGGCAAACATTTTCTAAACAAGCAGCGCGAATACATCGCAGAAACATGTCTTTTTCATTCAGGACCCACTAGTGGATTCGAAAAGAGAGGCAAGCCGCCAACCATAAAGTTCCACTACACTTTCGCCAAGGTTATGCCCACATGGAGTAGGGGAATTCTCCAGTGGTCTTGGTACTATTGCGAATCGCTGACTTGGTAGCGTTACCGAATTTCCACACCCTGACAAGAACGAGGCTGAGGCCGAAGAAGCAGAGAAACAGCGTATATTTACAGAGGTTACATTGGGAAAGTAGAACACAGTGGACCCATAGGTGGCCGGTTAAGTAGCTAGCCGTCGTGAGAACGAGGTCTATCGGCGAGACAGGTCTGTGAAGCGGACCTTGGCCGCCTTTTCATCCCCACTTGAAAGCGTAGCTTGAGCGTTGGCGAAGATGGCTTCCCGAGTCCGGCAAGACGACCAAAATGGCTGGCAGCATGCGTCGTAACAGCTCGTCGCAAGCCCGGGTTAACCTCAGAAGGCGCTGCAGTCCAACGGTGGACTACTGACGAGGACAGATGTTTCTTGACCGATGCGGGTGCAGTGGACGAAGCTTGTTGGTGTCGTCGACCTTGAATTTCGAAGAATCACTCAAGGTTGTCATTATGGCACCCCTCTCGCTTTTGTGCTGCTTGGTGTTTTGTAGATGACGGTCACTCTTCTCACAGGGTCCGAAGTAGTGGTATTGTTTCTCAGGACATCGCTCCGCAGTACCCAAAGGTGAACTTTTTGTATTTTCACGTATTTTTTACGTATTTTTCAGCCTGGGCCGACTTCTTTCGCCATTTTCCCACTTGGGCCGACTTCCATCAGATTTTTTTTCCCGGTACAACAGTTGTGCAGTGGGCAGTTTACATGCAAGTATAGACATGCAAAGGATAGCTATACACAAAAGTACAAGTGAAAATATATATATTAAAATCAATAGTGCAAGGAATTATGTTGTGACTCAGTGTGAAGGTGAAAAACCCAGCGAAAAAACCTGAAGCAGAAGAAACACAATACACGTAACAAAGGTTATACTTATTACAGGTACGATACAATAGCATTCAATAGGTGTCACAAATCAAACACAAGATTTTTTTATTAACAGTAATGATACACAAAAGTTTTCAATTAATCAGAATTAAAGTGTAGTAGCGCATTTAATCAATGAAGATATCCTTGATCAATACAATTACAATCAAAATTACAAGTTTTATCATAAAAAGTCTGAGACGTGAGAACCTGATAGATGTAAGTAATTTGGAGCATGATATGGAAGCTAACTTTAATATTCCAACATGACACAAATTCAATTAATCAGTTTCTTATGAAGTGAATAGCGCAGACATAAGAAAATAATTCGAATCCACACATAACATTAATATAGAACCTAACTGACGTATTCTCCAACATGTAGGGAAATAATAGCTACACAATACCATATCAAAACGAGAAACAGTCACCACATTTAATCAAAGAAGATATTCTTAATCGATATGATTACAAACAAAATTACAAGTTGTATTATAAAAAGTCTCATATTCCTATACGTGAGAACCATGAGTGCAATAGCGGGAAGTTATGATAGTTGTATGTAATTAAATGTGAACAGCAGAGACCCTGGGAGGCCATGGGACACGAACGACACGAACGCAAGAGGAAATAAAATCTATACCACTACATTAAGTTATTCTTAATCAAAACAACAGAGGAGAATAATCTATCATTTTAACTATCATAAAATCATCCTCGTGACATAATCTAATCGAACACTATATAATTTTCATTCTAAGAGACACTACAAACCTTAATTTGTTCTATGAATCCAACACAGAAAATAGATATTTTAAAAATGAACTTCACCACATAGCACGCTTCTAGCCAACAACCAGCTCTGATGATACCTGCACTGATTTGTTGAAAACGGGTGCCGATAGATGTATGTAATTAATTGGGAATAGCACAGACCCTGGAAGACCATGGGACAAGAACGACACAAACACAACAGGAAATAAAATCTATACCACTACAAAGAAGTTATTCTTAATCAAAACAGCAGAGGAGAATAATTTATCGTTTTAACTATCATAAAGTCATCCTGGTGACATAATCTAACCAAACAATTTTCTATATTTCTATAAACAACCTACACAATTTTCATTCTAAGAGACACTACATACATTACTTTGTTTTATGAATCCAACACAGCAAATAGATATGTTACAAATGAACTTCACCACGTAGCACGCTCCTAGCGAACAACCAGCTCTGATGATATCTGCCCTGATTTGTTGAAGACGGGTGCCGTTAGATGTATGGAAGACCACCGAACACGAACGACAAGAACGACACGAACACAAGAGGAAATAAAATCTATACCACTACAAATAGGATATTCCTAGTCAATATGATCACAATCAAATTACAAGTTGTATTATAAAAAGTATAATATTCCTATACCTGAGAACCATCATTGCAATAGGGTGAATATCTGTCATAACATTTCGAGCGCAATAGGGAATCTAAGTTTCATATTCCAACATTACACAACTTTTAATTAATCAATTTCTTATTAATTGAACAGCATAGAGGCAAGGAAATAACGAGAAACAACACAATCAGCAATTACAATTAATAGAAAGCCAAACCTGCACACCATCCAACACATAGACAAATAATAGCTAATCAATCTATCAAAAAGAGAAATATTACAAATTTAACACTATAGCACAGATTAACGCTGAAGAACAGAGGAACACTTTAAGCGGCGCCACGTAAACAACAACAGAGGAAAATAATCTATCATTGGACAATCATAAAATCATTTTCGTGACTTAATCTAATCGAACACCATACAATTTTCGTTCTAACGAACGCTACAAACCTTGGTGGAGGTATCCAAGACATAGAAAATATGCACTGTCTTCATCTCGGTTTTCACTCTTTTTTCAAATCCAGGAGACTTTACGTCTCTATCTGTATGACCAAAACGAAGCAACTCCCGTGCTCTATCACTCAAAGGGTTGGGGGCTGTATTCCTTCCTCCAGCAAACAGGGTGCTCTCGAGGTCAGATAAGATAGTTCAAAGGCGATATATTTTATTGTGCAGCGCAAATAGATGCCGATATTATTCGCGGGGATCGCTATCTTTTCGTATCCTTTCCTTGAAACGGGAGTCTTTCATCAAAGTGTATGACAAGTCGTCTAAGTTTGTACAGATGCGATGTTTTTATTGAACATGTAGAGCAAGTCCAAATTATTAAATGATACGCAACAATACTCAATAAATAAAAAAAAACGAGAAACAAATTTAATTACAGCAAGTTTTGTAGTATCTTGCAGCAGAAAGTTCTATATAGATGAACCACACCGAAAAATCAAATGTGAAACACAACTTAGAAATATGAGGCATTCCCAACTCAGAGATTATTTTTACTTATCTCAATCGAGTGAACAATTGAAACAAATACGACACAGTTAATACATCATGCATATATAATGTCCAACTCATAGAATATCAGTCGAACCTGCAACAAAACAATTAATTCAGACAAATCATTTCTAAGCAAGGAGCGTGAATACACCGTAGAATCTGTACAGAAACTTGTGATTTTCAATGAATAAACATGATCAACTAGTGGATTCAAGCGATAAAGCGTGTGTGATGAAACCCGACGACCCCCAACACCAACATCAAGTTAGGGAGGGACGGGCTCTAGTATGGCCTTGTACATAGAATCATTGAAAGAGCACATTTTTTCTTACTCATCACATCTTTTTGTTAATCAATTTCCATAATTCTCATGGCATGTGGATATTAATAACATTCTAAAAAAATAATCAATAAAATGAGCATAGATATGCTTTTAATTAGGTGTAGACGCGCACTTGAAAACAGAAGAGACAATTGTTCTACATTGAAAAGATGGACAGATTTTGTACTCGCTACCATAAGTCATGGGAAGATGTGATAAAACACTGCTTTGAAAAGGAAGAGCCGTGAAACGATTCCATTATCGCTGCATTTCAACACATCCTAGACATGGTCGTATTCGGAGATATGGTACAAACTACAGAACTGAAGGTGCAATAATTTATATGCCGAATCTACAATACTTATAAAAATATCTGCACATCAACGTCGGAAGGGCCACTTGGATTGATGGCGGAGTTTTTGAGGTTTGCTAACGAAGAATTGAAATACACTAGACCAGATGTAATTGTAATCATTGCAATGGGCATTGCATTCATCAAGAAAGCAGTCGGATCAAATTATCATATACAAGCGGTCTATATTGCACGATTCATTACGGATTTCTTGAAATTACACATATCTGAGATAGAAAGTACATAAAATCTTATCACATCATATGTTCCACTACCACGGCAACGATGTCGAATAAGCAGAAGTTCAATATTGTTGCACAAGGTCTGATGTATCATCACTTATTGAAACTCAACGAACATATCAACTGCGGTGGACCACCGGACGATTTCCATCTAATACTGTCTTGTACGCCATTCAAGAACCTTCATAAAAAGAAAGGAAGCATCAATAAGAGATTGTGCAAGTTCGATTGAGTTTGAACGAGTTTGAAACAAACTCGTTTTTCTCTCACGCACAACATGGGTTTCGCAAAACCATTTTCCTGTGAAACACAACTTCTTTCTTTCACTCACAAACTTCACCTAATTTAGGATCGTAATTCATCTGCTGACTGTATATTTCTCGATTTCTCTAAAGCCTTTGATAAAGTATGTCATAACCTTCTATTACTTAAACTAAGTAAATTAAATCTTGACCATAATCTTCTCTGTTTGTTGCAGTATTACCTGTCTAACTGTTCACAGTACCTCATAGCTAACGGCTATGACTCCACGCCTAGCCCAGTCCACTCAGGTGTTCCACAAGGTTCTGTCTTTGGTCCCCTTTTGTTTTTAATCTATATCAACGATGTACCTGATTGCGTTTCCTGTAACATGCATTTATTCGCGGATGAATGTGTAATTTTTCGTCCAATCACTAATCCTAACGATATTTTTTTTTGTTGCAACAAGTTTTAACTGCTATCTCTGAATGGTGTGACACTTGGTTAATGAAATTAAATATTACTAAATGTAAAATATTGCGCATATCTCGAACAAATATGTTGTCTGCTTCTACTTACTATCTTAACGATATTACTCTTGAAAATGTTTCATCATACAAGTACCTTGGCCTTCATATAACTTCAACTCTATCCTGGTCGTTTCACATAAAGAGCATAATTAACAACGCAAACCGCATTTTAGGCTACCTTCGTCGGAACTTCTCTTCAGCCCCCCTATCCCTAAAAACATTGCTCTATAAGTCTCTTGTGCGTTCAAAATTAGAATACTCCGCCACCATATGGGATCCTAGCTCAGCGACACTAATTAATGCAATCGAACTTGTCCAAAATAATTCTGCGTGTTTCATTACTGGTAATTATTCTCGCACAGCGAGTATTAGTACGATAAAGAACACTCTTGCCTTACCTTCCCTTGCTTCACGTCGTAAATTTTTTCCTTTATCTTTACTTCACAAACTTTACTATGACCTGCTTGTTTGCGTGGTGAACTGCTACCTCCGCCCACTTACATTTCATCTCTCACCGGCCTCGGTGGCTCAGTCGGTAGCGTGTTCGCCTTCTGATCCCGAGATCGCGGGTTCGAACCCGGCCGAGGACGCCAGCAACTTGGTGGCAGGGTACAAGTTGCTTAGACACACCGTCTTCCGCGAGGGACGTTAAATACGGGGTGCCGTGTGATGAGCTTCCATCGCACGTTAAAGAACCCTCAGGTGGGCAAAAGCAATCCACAGACCGACCCGACCGTAAACCCCCAATTATTTAGTTATTTACATTTCATCTCGGATTGATCATCAACATAAGATAGGCCTAACATCATACCACACCAACACGTGCCTGCAGTCTTTCGTCCCCCGCACACCTGCTCAGTGGAACCACCTTCCTAGTGACATCATACACATTCGCGATCACTCCCGATTTCGCTCTGCATTATGTTCCTTTTTTGACTCACAATAACACCACTTAGTGTCATATCAACCTGTACACCTTAATATAAACTCTCACAACTCACTGGCTCTTGTATTGTACACTTCTTCATCAATTTGTTACGTTTTAACTTTAGCGTCTTGATTTACTGACCTTTGTTCACTGTTATTTATTACTGTTTTGTACTTTCTTTTCCCACTCCCCTCTGTAATGCCCAACGGGCCTTGAGGGTATAATAAATAAATAAATAAATATTTCTCAAACAGTTGCACTAGCCCAGACGTAGTAAAAGAAGAAGAAAAGGCGTCTTTGACGAGCAACCCGATTAGAGTGCGGAATAAATATTTTCGTCAAAACAGTTGTCCGTTTGTATGACTGGATAAGAAAAATGAGCCGTCCAAGATAGGGCAAAACGGGAAATAAGGCAAGATAACTGATTGCGGCGGGATAAGTCAAAGCGTTCGCGACATAGTGTCATCGACTTTTACAATCGCATTCGGGTTCAGTGCCTGCGAGGTAATACGAAGCCTTCGCGAAAAGCGAATCTATTGTCAAATGCCCTCGATGCAGATGGAGGATTTGACAAGCATGATGTGCAGGCGAAGTCTACATTTGTAATCACGTAATCTTCGTAACACACGGCACACAAACGTATATGAAATAATTTCCAAGTGGCAATCAGATTTTGGGAGAAACGGATCACACAACCGGCCATCAGAAATGCTTAACCAGTATACAATGAAGATGAGCGTTATGCATAAACACAATGGAAGATATGTTATATTAATTATAATAAGCAGATCAGCGCAGGTCACACATAAACGTAGACCCAATTCACAAAATATACTCGAGATTTCCCGTAGCCATACAGAAAAACTATCACATTATTTTAGTGTCATAGCACCCGGGCAGTACAAATGGAAAGGCCATACTTAAATTTTATAAGTCTTTAGCTCATAACGTTGTAAAACTAATTCGAATTCCACACTAAATATAATTTTCTTCTTTAAATTTTCAAAGTCAAACCTGCACGCTATTTCTTGCATTTTTTAAAGATATAGATTAAAAACTTGTGCATATACTCACACATACTATACCAGATATTTGATTGTGGCTTAAATGCTCAAATTTATCGATTCACATTCAGGAGAAGTGGTGACTACCACACATCAGTAAGAGTTTAATTAAAATTTGAACAGGTGTTGCGATTTATGATCAGTGTTGTAGAATGTGTAATTTCACAATACGCAAGCTTTAGCTCGCTCACTTTGACGAGCACTCTTTCACGATGACAGAGAATTTGATCGAACGGATTGATATTTTCTATACACCCTGTAAGATAATGCGAATTCTTTATGTCGTGGATATTAAATGTTACGAATATTTTCCGAACGAAATTTACTTGAAACTCAAAGAAAGGGTCACCCGCATCCTCGAAGACGTTTCGGCAACACGCGGGGCCGCGTTTCCCCAATGCCGTACCCGAAACCGAACGCGATTCTGCGCCCCACGCGTTAACGCGGTACCGCACGCGAGCGTGTTGCTTTTTCCGAAAACGTCTTCGAGGACGCGGGTGACCCTTTCTTCGAGTTTTAAGTAAATTTCGTTCGGAAAATATTCGTAACTTTTAATATCCGCGACATAAAGAATTCGCATTATGTTATAGTGTATATAGAAAATATCAATCCATTCGATCAAATTCTCTGTCATCGTGAAAGAGTGCTCGTCAAAGTGAGCGAGCTAAAGCTTGCGTATTGTGAAATTACACTTTCTTCAACACAGTCCGCCAATTGCAGCACCTGTTCAAACTTTAATTAAACAATTACTGATGTGCGGTAGTCTCCAGTGCTCCTAGAAGTGATCCGATAAGTTTAACATTTAATGCACAATCAAATACCCTGTATAGGCTGTGTGACTATATGGACAACGTTTTAATCTATATATTTAAAAAATTGTAAGAAAGAGTGTACAGTTTTGACTGTGAAAAAATTAAATAGGAAAATGATCTTTGGTGTGGAGTTTGCGTTTTGCCGCATTATGAGCTAAAAACCTCGAAAATTAAAGTATGCCCTTTCCATTTGTAGTGTCCCGTATGCTCTGACACTATGGATATTTTTGTTTTTGTATTTTGGTGGTAGTTTTTCAGTATGGCTACGGCAAACCTTAGGTACATTTTGTGAATTGGATCTATGTTTATGTCTGATCTGTGCTGTGTGCTTGGTTAAGTTCGCAAAACGAATATTTGCTTATTATAATTAAGGTTACATATCTTCCATTGTGTTTATGCATAGTGCTCATCTTCGTTGTGTAGTGGTTAACCATTTGTGACGACAGTTGTGTGATTCGATTCTCCCAAAATATGATTGCGTTTGTGTGCTGCGTGTGACGATAATTAGAATAGTAGACTCCGCCTGCGCGTCATGCTTGCAAAATCCTTCACTTGCATCGCGTCATTTGAGAATAGATTCCTTTCAACATATATTGTCAGCTGTCCAACAGGTTGAGAAATATATACACTGTGCAATTTAATTCACAATATATTGTAACGTAGTCAAAGTTACCAGTAGTTTATTAAGACTACTTAAACCGTCCAGTGTTGGCCACAGACAGTACTGATGTCCTTCTCCTCCTCCTCCTCCTCCTCTTCACCTCGGTCCCACTTCTTTCTTTTCCGCCACCTGGCGGATACGCGGCAACACACTTCCGCCACAAATATGATAGGCTTTCGCATAAGATTAGTGATCCTCTTTTGTAAACAAAGATTGATGTAACATGCCTCTAAATTTCAATTAGCGATTCTTCTCCTACAATTCTATCCTTCGGATCTCGATGTTGTACAGAGTGTAGTCGTGTAAACCCCTCTGCTTGTGAGTGCTTTTTTCATGCGAGGATCCTTGTACATAGTGTGGAATACTCGTTTCCTTTGGAATCATTGTGTTCAATTAACCATACTAAATATAAGCTGTTTTCGTTGCGATGCGTAGAATTCATTACATGGATGACAAAGATTACATTTATTATTTCAGTTATACACTTGTTTATTTCGACCTATTCCAATTTCGACCTATTGCTATTCCAAACTCTGAAGTTTTCGTTTGCTGTCTTGATTGATGAATTGAGAATGCATTATATAATGATGTCTTAAAATTGGCTGCTTGAATCCAGCGTTGATTAATACAATCGATACGTTGTCGCCGCGTTTGTATCGCTTCAGCAACTTCAACTTTGTAGCGTCGAGCTTGCACAATCTCTTATTGATGTTGCCTTTCTTTGTATGAAGATTCTTGAATGACGTACAAGAGAGTATTAGATGAAAATCGTCCGGTGGTCCACCACAATTGATATGTTTGTTGCGTTTCAATAAGTGATGATACATCAGACCCTGTACGACAATTTTGAACTTCTGCTCACTCGCCATCATTGCAAGAACTGGCAGGACCAAATAATTGTGTAGACGCTGAAGTGGAACATATCACGTGATAAGATTTTTTTATGTACTTTCCATTCAAATTGTCAGGTGTAATTTCAACAAATCCGTAATGAATCGTGCCGTATAGAATGCTTATATATGATAGTTTGATCACATTGCTTTCTTGACTAATGCAATGCCCATTGCAACGATTGCAATTACATCTGGTCTAGTGTACTCCAATTCTTCTTTAGCAAACCTCAAAAACTCGACCATCAATTCCAGTGGCCCATCCGATGTTGACGTACAAATATTTTCATAACTTTTGTAGATTCGGCATACAAGTTCTTGGACCTTCAATTCCATAATTTGTACCATATCTCCGAATACGACCATGTCTAGGACGTATTGAAATGCTGTGATAGTAGAATAATAGAATCATTTGGCAGCTCTTCTTCTTCGAAACAGCTTTTTATCATGTCTTCCCGTGACCTATGGTAACTAGTACAAAATCTGTGCATCTCTTCGCTGAAACTTCCTTGCTTGTTCTGTTTCCTAGTGTGCTTCTACACTTAATTAAATCATATCTGTGCTGATTTTATTGAAAAATTTATGTCATGAGGTTTAGAATATTAATAATATACTGCTGTGAGAATTATAGCAAATGATTTATAAAAAGATGCGATGTGTAAGGAAAAATGTACGCTTCCATAGTCTCTGCTGTGTACAAAGGCCACACTAGAATCCGTCCCTCCCTATCTTGACTTGGGTGTGCGGGAGGCGAGTTTACGGCTTTCAACTACATTGTGTACCAAGACCACTGGAGAATACTATACTACCTATACTCCCGGTGGGCGTAACCTTTGCGAAAGGGTAGTGGAACTTTATGGTTGGCGGCTTCCCTCTCTTTTCGAATCCACTAGTGTGTCCTGAATGAAAAAGACATGTTTCTGTGATGTATTCGAGCTGCTTGTTTAGAAAATGTGTGCCTGAAATAATTATTGCTTTGACTTTGTTTCAGATGATCACTCGACGGATATTAATAAAAATATTCTACTAGTTGGGAAGGTATTTTTGAGTTGCGTGTGTTGATTTCCTCTGTAGAAAACTTTTACATTAACTTGCATTTTAGATGTGTTGTTTGTTTGTGGCTTCTGCGTGTAGAAATTATTGTTGCACAGTTATGATAAAAATGATGTAATTATATTTGTTTCTCGTTTTCGAATGAGTATTGTTTCTATCACTGATAAACTTGGCTTTCTCTCTTTGCTTCAGATGTTCACTCGATTGATATTTTGTGAGTTTGTTATTATGTATGCATGATTTGTTAGTTGTTGCATGATGTAAACCCCGAGACTAGGGAACACGAAGGGACAGACATGAACACGAAGTCTCAGACTTCGTGTTTGTGTCTGTCCCTTCGTGTTCCCTAGTCTCGGCGTTTTACATCATGCATCATCTTCACCAGCTCGCTGGCTTCCTAGCGAGTTTTTTTATTATTAGTTGTGTCTCTTGATTTCTTGATTGAACAATAGTCTGAAGTACATTGGGTGGTCTTTACTGACTCAGCATCTGCGCTGCAAGCAATTGAAAATTCTTGCATCCGAGGCTCCTTCGCCCCGTTGGTTAAGGATGTGTTACCCACTTACAAACTTGTCTACGAAGCAGGACATAGACTCACTCTCCAATGGATTCCCGCCCGTTGCGGTGTCGAAGGAAATGAACTGGCGGACAGCGCCGCCGAAGCAGCTCTCTCGTCTCGGACACGGACGCGTATTGCCCTGCTGAGAGGCGATCGGCGGTCCATCCTTCAAAGCCTTGTGCCTCCTCTGGCTACCCGCCAACGGACCACTGACATACTACCCCTCGCCATACTGAGCAGGGTTGACCCAGCGCTCGCATTCCGCATGCCAACACGTATCTCTCGTCAAGACGCCGCTTTAGTTCATCGAATGCGCCTCGACGTGGCCTTCACAGAACAGCGGCGCTACCGCTTGCGACACGTTAACTCTCCCCACTGCAGTCACTGCGGTGCTGATATATCGAGCACATTTTTCTCCATTGCCCAGACTACCGCCCTTCCCGCTCCGTACTCTCTACCTCCCTCAAAGAGCTCGACTCCCGTCCCCTCTCCCTCACCAAATTGCTTGGGCTCTGGTCGAATCCAGCTCACCAACGCCCTGTCCTCAAGGCTCTCCTCGCGTTTTAGGACGCCACAGGACTTCGATCCCCATTGTAACGGGACCCATTCATTCATTCCCTGCTTCACTTCCAGCAGTGGGGTAGAGTATCGCCCCCGGCGATGAAACCCCCCCCCCCCCATTATCCTGAAATAAAGTTGTTGTTTGTTCTACTGGGCCGCAGCTATTACTACTTTATTGCAAAGTGTTCTTTGGAATCCGTTTACAAGGTTATGTACACTGTCTGTGTGTGATGTGATTGTTCCCGCTGTACCATGTGCCTTGGTGTTGCTATTGCGCTGTCGTTGATGTTGCGCACGTGTTATCACTTTGTATCTAACTGTGGCTCCACGATGACGTTTTGGTGGGTGCGCGTGTTACGACACGTCTCTCTTCTTCCTCTTCTTAAAAGTTTATTTGTATTTCTTTTTGGAGTAGGAGTATTGGCCGGGTGCCGAGTTAAATTTCTCAATTTTTTTAAAATTTACTTATCGACTTATCAACTTTATCGTAGTCTATTGGAGCCGAAAGAATGTATTTCATTAGGAGTCAGGTGCTGGAGAAGGAAGGTCTGAAGGACGAAGAACTTCAACATAATTTCAGCGAAATATTAATGAAATGCGCTAGCAGAAGCTTTCTTATACAGTTTCATTGCGATATCTTACGACGGGCACTGGCATCGCCACATCTTACGACTACATAAATAAAAAAAGAAAATGAAAAGAAGCAAAACTTGAGATCATTTTGGAAAACATAGTTCACTGTGGTTCATTGCTCCGATTTTCTCTCACCTATTTCTTTTAACGTCCCCACTGACATACTCTCCCGTTATTTATGTTGGAAAGTGTCGCAGTCAGTGTTATTTAACACGTCTGATGACTGTCTTTAATTCGCTCATCGAGAATGTAATATCAATATTTTTTTCATTATCAATAATTTACAGAGATTGACGACGTCTGCCATTACGACTGTAACATTAACATAGTTACGCTTCGTTGCTGTTCAGACTACGGTCGTTCATGGGCACCAGAAAAATAACAATTGATGTGAGGTGAAGTCAATTTTCACTAGTGACCACAATAGTCATGTTCACGCTAAATCTATTAAATTGATACTTCGATGTTATTGGAAGTTAATAGAAAACGTGAAAATGTGGATCGATCGCCACCATCCGAAAGCAGGAAGGTATCCATACTAAAAAAAAAAAAAACCTAAAAATCTCCACATATAAAGCCTGGTATATTTCACGTACTCTGGTAGAAATATTTTATTCAGAGATATAAGCTTGGCTAAAAGACACCACTTTATTGCAATACTTATCATACACGACCTTGTAAACTACGTCTAGAGGTGGATTATTATGTTCCGATTATGATCGCATGTCGTGCATTATATCGTTTTACAATACAAAGCGACATACACAAACGTAGCGCTACGAAGTAAAAACGTTTACTGCCTCTTCCTGTACGGAACGTGCAACGTATTATTCAGAAAATGTTTCCAGTATAACAGAGGATAGCGACGAAAGAAAATAAAAGGAAATATTGCCCCAAAAGCATCTGACGGGCCCTACAATATGCGTGTCTCTAGCAGAAAACACTACAAGCAATTCTACGTAGGTGATTGACCATGATATTCGAAAGCATGCGAGGAACGTTTTGGAAAACATACAAATATATCCGGCTTTTAAGCACTTTGTTATACTACGCTAGTACTCAACCTAAGTACCAATCTACCTGTCCCGCTGTATCGTATTCGTTTGGTCCAGAAATCGGGAAGAAATGCGAAAAAGAGGTGCGGGACTTGAAATGCGTAACTTATCTGAATGTCATCAAGAAAATATCCTCTCGCGCATTGTCTCAGCTTGGGCTGAAATGTCGCAGCAATGTTTCAAATTCCTCTCGAAGCTTCCGGAGCTCTTCGTCTCGAATTTTGAGCTCATTCTTGTGTTTTTCTTCTTCTCTTTGGCGCTCCTGTTTCTCACGACTGCACTCTTCACGCACCTGGCGGAGTTCCGCTTCCAGGCCGTTCACTTGCATCTTCATCTCATGCATGCACATCGCATGTTTCTCTATCGTCAGGTGACCTTCCATTTCGTCATCGGCTGCCTTGAACCCAGATAACACGTATCGGCCCCTGGATGTCCTCGCGGTCCCATAATATCCCGAATCGGAAAATCTCCTGTTGAAACTTTGTGGGGACCAGCCAGGGATATTTTGATGGGATTACTTGCGGAACATCCTTTTGCGGCTGACGTGGGACCTGATCTGGAGAAAAGACGCCGGTGGTACCCGCACTGCTCTCCCACCGATCTCTTCGCGACTAGAAATCTGCCGAATACAGAGTAGAACGCCAATATACCCAGGAACATTCGAAAAAATGCAAATTAAATTCTCCATTGACGGCCAGTCAGTATATTGAACATATGCCACAGCGGTTCTCTAACTTCGCTCCTTTCGTCTTCATCTATATCGTTCAGAAAAAAAAAAAGAAAATAAATTTCAAGAAATGTACGTATAATTGTGCTGTTTAGTCAATATGTGGTCCATGCCCGTCATTTTAAGCGCGCTTAAGCGGCGGTGCGCTGGCTACCTTGGCACACAGCCATAGCCATCATCACCATCATCGACAATCCAATCCAAAGCCAAGCAACTTTGCGCGCGCACGATGTGTGTCCGTTGAGGGTTCCCGTTCCCTGTTTGATATGAGTTTATAAGTTTCTTGAAACCCATTTAGTTGTCAGCACCTAGTCTTTTCACCGCTCTCGTGTCAGCAAACGTCGTGTCGTGACCTTAAGGTCAGGAAGGTTCGTGCGTTAACTGGAACGTCGTAATGGGTGAGTGATGAGCCTGACCAACGCGTGCGTCCATTTCGAAAGTACATGTATTGTAATAAAATTTGTAAGTACCTGTTTTCATAAAAGTACACCGACACACATTATGGTGCCGTGATGAATACCATCCCGTGGTCATTAGGTCGCAAAGTTAGGCGACGTTTTCGACTCACTCTAATTACTATCGTAGTTCCTGTTGGAAGTTTCAGACACAGTACTTGTCTTTACATGTACTGCGTAGTGCGCGGATGCTGGGGCTCGGGGATTTCGGGGGGATGGTGCTTATTGTCATGTTATTAGTCAGTATCTCTTTTTACTTATTACGCAGTCGTTCATTTCGCTTTTCGTCAGATGCTCCTTTGGTGCTAGAAAATGATTTCCCGCGTCTTTGTTGCACTCTGCTGAGAATTCAACAGTTGCAATTTCGATTTACAGAACGGTCGTTATAGTTTGACTTGGTGTCAAGTGCTGGAAACTGAAGGTAAATGCCCTTTGGTATTCTGATTTAATATTGTTGGCAATATTCGCTGTGCACATATTTAAATGTGGGATGCAGTGCCACTGTTTTACGTGTGAAGGCACTGTGAGTCAGTGACTATGGTACAGTGGATGCACTAGCAAAGCATGTGTTACCAGCAGAGTTCCTTGTGTCGTCTTTGCCATATTGTGGCATTCACGGTCCAGTAGCAACTTGAGGATACGTCGTGGCCTGAGTAGTCGAGGCTAGCTTAATAGTAGTCTTTTTGCTGTCATCATCTAGCCTTACTCTCAGCTGTTTTCTGTACGTCTTCTCTCGAGTCCAACATTGACTGCATTTCGTGGATGTAAATGTAATCCCACATTTCTGATAGCCTCCAATTAATGTTGGTGACTTAGTCTGAAAATTATTCAAATTTAAAGATGCCTAAATCTGCAAGGAAGACGTTCCTGCGTCATGTGCAACGTGAGGTGGCACGGAGTACCCAGAAGGTGCTGCATCTGACTCCTGTGGTCTGTTCACGTGGCGCTGGGCAATCAGCAGCAACCAGCAGCACATTGGTAGCTGCTAAAGAGGATGTAGCACCAGAGAATCAAGCCCAGCCTGTGCAGCCAACAGGGGTTGCTGCCACCAGTGTTGACAACCCCATAATTCCATCTGAAGGCTCATCAGTGCTCTCAGAACACACTGGGCATGCTTCACCGACTGCTTTCAGTTCTACCCCGCAAGATATGCCTGCAAATCCACAGGTGCACCCATCTCTCAGCACTCCCCAGCAAGTTTCGGTTCCAGGAGTGATGGGTGATGATTTCAGCAAAGGACTGAGGTTATGGAGCATAAAAACTAAGACACCACATAGTCATCTAACTTCTCTTCTAAAGCATCTGCGCACCCATCCCTGTCATGATTCATTGCCTCGCTGCGCCAGGACACTGCTTCAAACACCGAGAGAGAGCACAGCAGTAGTTGAGATGGGCGCAGGAAAGTACTGTCACTTTGGCTTGACGTCAGGGTTGCGATACTCGCTGCAGAATGCTCACCACATCCCAGACACCCTTTCCCTGATTTTTAACATTGATGGGCTTCCCCTCACACGAAGCACAAGGGGCCAGTTCTGGCCCATTCTTTGCAGGGTGGCCAACTGCGGCAAAGGCAAGCCGTTTTTTGTGGGTGTATTTTATGGGATGGCAAAGCCACGTGATGCAGATGTTTTCCTGCAGCCTTTTGTAACTGATCTTCAAGATGTCCTCTTGAGCGGCCTTGAGATAAAGGACCAGTTGGTGAGAGTCAGAGTGGCAGCAATTGTCTGTGACGCCCCTGCCAGAGCATACATCCTCTCCGTGAAGAGCCACAGCGGGTTCTACAGCTGCACTAAGTGTGATGTCAAGGGTGAGCACAGAGATGGTAGAGTGTGCTTCCCTGTTGTAACTGGAGAAGGAAGGACGAACGACAGCTTCAGAGACCTTCTGCAGAGGCAGCACCATGTTGGACAAACTATCCTCACTGAACTTCCTATTGACATGATAGACTGTATTCCGCTCGACTACATGCACCTTGTGTGTCTTGGAGTCGTACGGAAACTGCTGCACTTGTGGTTCTCTGCCAAAACTCGCCACAGGCAGAGCCCAACTACGTGCCTTCAGTTGTCACAAAAATACCTAAGGCTTCGGAAACATCTGGGCTCTGACTTTATGAGGAAGCCAAGAAGCTTCAATGAGATTGACACCTGGAAGGCGACCGAGTTCAGGCAGATAATTCTGTACACGGGACCTGTTGTCTTTTCTACTGGCATTCCATCCAGCATGTACCACAACTTCATGGTGCTGCATTGCGCGCTTACGATCTTAGCTAGTGCACGGCACATTGTTGGGCACATCGAGTACGCCAAGGAGTTGTTGCGCTATTTTGTAACAACGTTTGCATTGATCTACGGGGAAGATCGCGTCTCCTACAACGTTCACGGGTTGCTCCACCTGGCTTGTGACGTTCAGCGTCATGGGCCTGTCGACAGGAGGAGTGCGTTCCCGTTTGAAAATTTTATGACAGAAGTGAAAGACTGGCTGCGAAAACCGAAGCAGCCTCTTGAACAACTGTTCAAGCGTGTAACGGAGGAAAGGAAACTTCCTACTGACGGTGACGTGAACAGTGAGAGTTCAACAACCTTCAGTCTCGAGCACAATGATGGGCCTCTTCCACATTGCTGTGAAAGTCCACAATATGGCATGGTTGCTGTTGCCAACTATGCCTTGAGAAGAAGCACTGGTGACAACTGCTGCATGTTGACAGATGGCAGTGTGATTGAAATATTGAACATTGCCTTCTACTCCAGCACAAGGAGAGCATGCATCATAGGAAGGAAGTTCCTATCTCTTGCTGACTTGTACACCTTCCCTTGTCCGTCATCTGCGTTCAATATCTATTTGGCGTCTGAGTGCTCTGACATTAGCACATGGCCTCTGGAAGATGTTTCATCAAAATGCGTCATGCTCCCTGTGGATGACAAATGGGCCGTGTTCCCATTGCTCCACACCTGGTAGTAAAGTCCTGTAAAATATCTGTCACTAGGCATGTAAATGTAAGACATTTTTGTGATGGCCATACATAAACATTTGAGGCTTGGAATTTATACATATTTGCTTTTGATTCTTGCAGATGAACTAGATTTTGTAATTATAAAATTTCCTGCGGAGGACAATGATGTGGCTGTTGCTCATGCATGCTGGGTCGACGGTAACTTCTGCTGGTGGCCACCTGAGAAAAATCCAAGCAAACTGCGCTCTTTGATCATCAGGGGACAGGTTCCACAGCCAAACTGGAAGCGGGTGCCATGCATTGTAATCGGCAGATTTCGTAAGTTCTGGCTTTGGTGTTGTGTCTTTGCCTGTTACGAAGCCTCTGTATTTTCCTTATTTAGCCTGGATATTGGTTGTACGAGTACAGGAAAGAAAAAAAGGCAGTTTGGCATGGTTTCAGTTGAGGATATGCTGACTGTGGATGCACGGTTTTGTTCTTCTACTCATTGATGTACATTAATCTCCGTTAGGTACATACGAAGAAGCGAGACGGAAACTTCTCGATGCTGAGAACACGTCTGACTTGCAGTCGGATATCGACCACTGTCGAGTGCGAAAGAAGCGGCGACGACTCATCAGCGCCAGCGACTCTGAGAGTGATGCGGAACCCATATTGCCTGCACCCCCTGACATCACAGCATTTCGTAACCAAGGTAAGTAAACACTGATCATACGAGCTTCATGCAGACATTTGGCCCACATTTACAAAAAGGTGCAGCAGCACATGCAGAAAATGCCAAGGTTCTGGTATATGGCAGTGGTTCCGAACTTCTGGCATGCAGAAGAAGTGTTTGCTTTCGTTGCCCGACTTAGAGGAACCCATTTTGTATTGCAACTTAGTGGGGGGGACTCACACCCCATAGTTAGGCTCTGACTAGATTGAATGAGAACAGCTCATTCAATCTGGATGAGTTGTCTGCCCACAACTGTTATTTCATAGGTCCCAAAAGCCACAGCTAAGCTCATCAGATGCAGGTGTTCCTACTCATCTTTGTCTCAGATATGACACCCCGCGATATCCCCCTTAAAGCTCTTTACCATTGCCCGCAACATACTGTCTGGTGTCTGTAGACAACGAACACATAACGATTCTGTGATTTTGCGCAGCCTTTGATAAAACACTGACACCTGTCGTGTTCTTTGTCTAATGACCACGAACCCCTGTACTCCGCAGCCCACAAAACCACTGGCATGTGGAAGGTGCATTTCTAATCTTTCATGGTGTGCGTGAGCTTTGCAGAGATCCAATTCGATTATAGAGATCCTCTTGAATAGCTAATTCATAGAGGTGTGCAAATATTATAAATTTTGAAAAATACTCCAAATGTTATTTGAATGTCATTCATATTTGTGAATTTTAATTATTCCAAAATTTCAGATAATGGGGTGCCATCATTCCTGATAAAATTTGCGTGGAATTTCGGGAAAATGTCCCATTTGGCACTTCCCTAGCACGATTCCCGATTGAGGTCGGAAAATGTCCCTGACATCTTGCAATACCGCACTTCGGCCTCGCCTCACACATTGTGCAAAGCGGGCTTTAAGGCACAACAGTGGCTGTCTGGCCATGTGGCAGATTTCGTGTTTTATTCTTTTTTGCAGCACAGTGTGGACCAGAGTATAATTACTCGTCTTTATCCTGTGTCAAGAGTCCTGAAATACATTCAGACTTTTACTCTTGATTCTCACAAAAGAAAGCACATCCAGAAAACCATGTGCCCAACCTATTTGTGTTATATATCTGCCACTCTCATATGTACCATTACGACACTTGTAGTAGTGGACCTGGACTGTTCAATGGAATTCCTGGACCTGACTCTTCAATGTTAAGGCTGCAGCAAACGTTTTCACGGGCCCTGACGGTCAATTCGGTACTCAGAGAATGGATTTTATTTTTAGCACTTGTATTTGAGAATTTTGGTGTTTGCACACCTCCGTTAATTAACGTTACAGAGTGACATGTCAGACCACCAAAGGTGGACAAAATTTCGTACACACGCAAGTCGTTTATTATTCGTCTGGAATAGTTGAAGGGGAAGCAAAGGTAAAAGATTTGTTGACAAAATCTGGGAAGATCCCTACCACTCTGAGACTGTTTAGTTGTGTGCAACAGTCTTAGGGTGGTGCATAGAGCAAGAGTGAAGCCAGCTTGTCACTGCTTGCGGTTCATCAGAATGACCACATCAGCTCTGCAAAGTATTTTTCTTCTAAGCTGAATAACGATGGAGGATCATTGTAAGGACGTGCTTCGGCCCAGTTTACGCATAAACATTCCTGACTTACTCCTTGAATACGCATTTGCACGCCCATAGAAATCACTCCGAATTATCTGGGGCAATGCTAAATTGTGGGTTTCTGACAATGACTGGCAGTAATACGACAAAACAAAAAAGAATATTGGTATAAAAATCCAGGCGCTGACCCCTCAAACAGGGCTGAGCCCTGACTTGACTGAGAAGCAATGCTGCACTAGTGCGTGTATTAGCAGCTGTCTATACTTCCTTTGAACTTTCGAAGTTAGAACAACTGTGGGTAGTGTACAGCAGAGTACCCACAGCCAGCGATGCAGTGGTGCAGTGTCTGCATTTCATGGTAATGAGAGGACCAGTTGGCTGCAAAGAATTAAGTATAATGTGTGCATCCTGAACATTCCAGAATTGCACAGAGAACAGACTTCTGTGGTGCAAGCAAAGTGCCATTCAAGGCCGACGACAGCTCCTCCAAGTACTGTAGCACACAGGACGTTTTCGTCTGGGAATCTCAAACGATCTGCAGGAAGCGGAGGTAGGAGAAGTAATTTTGCAAGCCGTTTATAAAAAATGATGAACGAAATATAAAAAAAGTGTGACACTTTAACAATTTTAGCACTACAGGTGTTTCGCAGCAGCTGTCTCTGTGAGCATGTGTACTTTTAACGTTCCGAGATTAGTATAACTATGGCCAGTGGACGCTCTCTCAAGCCCACTTGAAACCAGGCTCTTCTCCCCATGGTTCTGAGCGTTGTATTTCTTAGCAGTGTGCATACCTTTATCTTTTTCTTTAACATGTTTTTCCTTCTCGTGTTCTTTTTTTATTCACTATATCACACATTTGTTTCTCTCCTCCTCTCACTTGATGTGTGCACGTTGCAGTGTGCTTCTGCCTGTCACCATCCAATGTACATATACGATCTTGTGTCTGTCAGAAATCACCTGAAGAAACCCCGTTTCTGGGCAAAAGCTCGTGTAGTCATTGGAATTGAATGCTTCGTTCTTTGCAATGTCTTCACATGGGCTTAAAGGAATTATGTATAATGTGAGCACCCTGAACATTTCAGAATGGCATCATGAACCGCCTTCTGTGGTGCAAGCAGAGTGCCACTCAAGGCCAACGACAGCTCCTCCAAGTACTGTTGCACACAGGACGTTTTCATCTGGGAATCTCTCACAACCTGCAGGAAGCAGAGGTAGGAGCAGTCATCTGGCAAGCCGTTTACTCATGAGACATCCCATCATGATGCAGCAAAACCTGTTGAACTCAAATCCCAAGGAACCGTAAAATGGATTGGAGCTTCCAATGAACTAAATTGACAAAATATATATAAAAATGTGTGACAGTATAATAATTTTCACACAAGAGGTGTGTTGCAGCAGCCGTCTCCTTGAGCAAGTGTACTTCTTTGAACTTTCAGAAGTTAGAACAACTGGGGGTAGTGTACAGAAGAGTACCGTATTTTCACGCGTATTAGCCACGGCTTATGCGCGATTTATTTTTTTCGCGGACGCTCTGCGGCTTATCCGTGGGTGCGGCTTATCTCGTGACTATTTTCCCTTGTACTTTCCCCATACCCCGGGTTAAACGAAAGGGCCGACAGTGCCTCATGTTTTTCGAAACAGGACCGCCCTGCCAGTGCAAGAACAATACCAAACGGGGGCGAGTCCACTCCACATTCGAGTGGACTAACCCGTCAATCCAGGAAAAACATGCAACAAGGGCACAATCCGATCTTAGTAGAACACTAAAACTGACCTCCTTTGTTATACAACATGCCGACACCGGAATGTGGACAGGGTTTGTAGCCTTCCCCACGGTCTCCGTTGTCGGCAGACCCACAGGAAGGGTTCAATACACCTGTCATCAGGATAAAACGTGGTCAGCTAAGCGTCAGTTCTCATTTGACGAGAGCAGCAGCATTCGTGGGCACGGCAGGTAGAGGTGAGGCTTGGCTCCAACGCTGAGGCACAGCCGCGACAGCGGCTTCAAACTAAAAGTCGTCGACTTCGCGGACAAGTACGGGAACAGGGCAGATGGCAGGGAGTACAGCGCTGACGAGTGTTGAGCGTCTCTGTTGATTTTGTATGTGCATCACTGGTTTAACGCACAAAGCAGTCGCGTCGTATTACCCACGCTTATCTGCGAGTGCGGCTTATCTGCAAAAACAATTTCAAAATGTATCTAAAAACGAGTCCTGCGGCTTATCTGCGGTGCGGCTAATACGCGTGGAAATACGGTACCCACAGCCAGCGATTCAGTGGTGCAGTGTCTGCATTTCATGGTAATGGGAGGATCAGTGGGCTGCAAGAAATTAAGTACAATGTGTGCATCCTGAACATTCCAGAATTGCATCAAGAATCGACTTCAGTGATGCAAGCAGAGTGCCACTCATGGTCAACGACAGTTCCTCGAAGTGCATTAGCACACAGGACATTTTCATCTGGCAATCTCGCACAGTCTGCAGGAAGCACAGGTAGCAGCAGTCATTGAGTGACCCCTTTACTTAAAGGACAACTGAAGCGAAATTTGTCCATTGCAAAAAAGGGACCGAACAAGGTGTAAATATTATGTAAAATTATGGTACCACTAGTATTTTGCAAGTACGCTGTACGGATGGGCATATTTTTGACGATTACGAGCGCGTTGGGCCGCCCACCCGACACGATCGCCCATGGAGCGCGCCAAGCATTGCGGGAAAATCTGAGGAGCGCGTGACGTCAAATATCTCTCGCGCTCCATGTGCGGCTGCCCGGTAAACGGCACAAACACGCCGAATTCTGAATGACGCCTGAAGATGTTCGATACGGAGATCTCGTGAAAGTCTGAAGGCGATATATCCTGTGAGAGATGGGTTCGTACATTCTTCTTCGTCTCCGTTCTTTCCCCGTAGCGGGAATTAGATGTACGCCGAAACGCCAAATGAAAGTCAGGAACTCCAACAGGAGAGACAACGTGCGTCACTTCCGTGGTCTGCTATGGCGGCGCGGCGACGCTCACCAGGGGCTCAGAGTGCTCCACGGCCGAATGTTATATCGCGATTGTGGCGGCATTTCAACTAATATACGCAAATCTAAGTCGAATTCCGGATTGTTTTGGTACACATCGCAATATGAGGCTTTGAGCTTTGCAGCCTATTTTCGCTTCCGTCGTCCTTTAAAGGCATTCATCATGAAAAGGGTATATTTGGTTAACTTGAACCATAAGAACTGGATCGTAGTAAAATACACTACCTGAGCTTCCCAAACGTAATATACCAAAATGTGAAGAAAACATTAAGTAGGGGGACTGGGCCAGCTGTCACAATGGTAAATTACAATACTACCTCACGGGGAAATAAAATGAAAGGGAGCTGTTGTGCAGTTTGTGCGCAACTCGTAATCGCCACAAGTTGTCACACTTCTGGCTGAGACTACCACCACATGGGGGCATTTCTTTATTTTTTAATTTTTTGTTGCAGACAGCATGAAATGTTCCAGACAGCATGTACTGTTCATATCCTGCAAGGTGTTTGGAACATGGCTGGAGAGTCGTGTCATGGTAGCTTAATTAGTATAGCATCAGACTGGCAACGTTGCGGGACCATACCCCGCTCCTGCATGACCTTTTCAGCCACTGCCAGCTTTCCATTCAAATTTTCTTTACTGGCATCTTCCTGCATTATGACCCACTATCTGTAGCACGTACGCTACATACATTTTGCGGGGCCAAGATATTTGATAGCCGGCGTTTCGTGCACTTCACTGAACAGAAATCGCTTCAAGTGCATCCCCAGCCACAGAGTATGTCAATCACGTAATCACTGCCATCACCGTATGTGCGCTACGGACTGACAAACAGACATGCAATGTAGGAGCTCAGCAAAGATTTTGCCCTTTCCCCAGACATCTTTCAATTAATCGTGAAGTAATATATTGAAATGATGCAGCTTTCTGCCATCTCTTCCTCATGCTCTCCCCTTCTTTTCCTGTTTTACAATCTGGACACACTTTCCCCATTCTCACACTTGTATTCACGATTGCAGGGAAATTTTGTTGCGATAATTATACAAAAAAAAAAACAATATTCAGGCATCAAAATTTGGGTGCAACATATGAGTAAATACGTGACTGTTTCAGACAGTTGTTGGAGTTCAGTTAGACTCCCTGGCCCTTTGCAAGAAAAATTTACTCCATGATATTTTTCTTTTCTGCAGATTGTCTTGGGGATCCTGTGCAGTGGTCGCAAACAGGAAGTCTCAGTGAGGGGTGCCACTCAGGTCGTTCAACACCTTTGTATGGTGAGGATGCACGTCACTAAATGAATATACGCTGCATCAGCTCGAAAACTGTTGAGCCAACGATCAGGTGCTAGGTTCTCCTTCCTTGTATTCCAGCTCCTCCTGTCACTGGCAACCCAACTGGGCATGTGGCTTATTTTCCATCTTCTCTGATGGCTTCTGAAATGACTTTAAGAGACATGGCTTCACCATCTCCAAGCCATGTCATGTTTCCAGTTGACAAAGGTAAAACGCTCTTTACGGATGAGCAGCACCAAATACGAAGGCTGCAATTTTGAGTGCGTAACATTTGTTTACGTGGTGAAGGGACCAATGTTTAGGATGGTGTTTTGGACCAGAAGTGTGGAGATACTTTTCATATGCTGCCCATGCCAATGTGAACAAAACATATCAAGAGAAAAACTTCATTTGTTTATTTTAGAGCAAGTCTGTGAGCCAGTTTCAAGAGCGCAGCATCGAAGTGTTGTTCAGTTACGCCATGGAGGAAGTACTCAAGATGTTTATCGTAAGAAATTTCTCCCGGTGTCACGACAATTTGGAGTACAATTAGTTGTGATTCTAGTCCACTGGTTGCCATCGTTAACAGTTCAAATGCATGCAGTTATGATGCAGAATTATTAACGAATACCTGAAAAATACTTTTTCTTACCTAAATTACCATAAAAGTGCAGTCAAGAGAGGCTGGTTAATGAATGCCTAACGCTATTTCATTGCTGAAATTTTTTGAAGTACATGTTTTATAACTACGTGACAAATGCAAGCAGAAAGTACATGAAGTACACCACTGTACAAAGACATGTGCCTGCTCCTTTGGCAACCAACTGTACTATATTTGTAGTGTCCGTGCAAAGTTCCTGGATCTGGCTATTCAGTATTAAGGCCGCAGTCAGCAGTTTTGCAGGGCTGTGATATTCGATTCAATGTTCATAGGAGGTTTTTCTTTTATATTTTTGTTTACTGTTTGTACTTCAGAATATTACTAATTGCACACCTCTACTCAATGGCCATCTTCTTTCTGGTCTGTTTTCTGCAGCAATACACATTCTCGTGTGTGGTTGCAGGCTGCGAGGCAACTTCCTTTTTGGACTGAGATATATGTGGCTTAGTTGAACTAGCCTCTTGACAGCATGCAATTGTTTTTCATATTTTAGACACCAATAGTGCGACTGTTCACAGCCCACTGCAGCGGAACATTAGTCAGTCGTCGTCTGCTTCATCTACTGCTAGAAGTAGCCCAGCATTAACAGGAGGTATGACTTTGGCATGTGCTACTGGTGCAGCATGTATGCTTCATTTAACCGTGATCTTTGTCCATCTCACGATTGTGTGAAGATGACAAGGTAATTTCTGCTCACCAGTACAGTACATTCTCGTTAATTCGAACTTAAGCAAGCCAGCACTTTTTGTTTAGATTACAGTTGAACGTCGTTACAATGAACACGGATATAATGAATTATTGGTGACAACAAAGAAAACGCTAAGCTTGGCTGTCTGTGCTTTGTTCTGTGGGAGTACTACTTCAACATGTGCGATTAAGAACGTGGTACGAGCACAGCGCGTACCGTGCTGTTGGGGGCCATTGCCATAACCACGACATGTCGACATATGTCGTGCCCACAGAAAAAAAAAGTCTAGTTTATGTAATTTATTAGTAATTTACCAACAAATGAATAATTTATTAGTAATGAAAGTGAGGCATAATATAGCTACAACGGAACCTGTGTACGTTTACGAACACTTCTCTTAGCACAAAAACAGCCTTTGGCCCTTGGTCCTGTGCTATGGTATTAACATTTGCAACATAATACCTGGGATTACACTCGACCCAGATGATTATTACCTGGTGATAAAAGTGCCTTATCTCCTCACGGGGCGTGTCGCTATCAGTCAAAAGGTGCGCGTATTAGTCAGCATACGAGCATTCGAAGGAGTGTGGAGGCTGTCTGAGGCTGTTACCTTTTCTTCAGCATCTTTTCTTCAGTTCTCGTTGCAAAGACAGCTCAAAAACATGTAATTCATTGGTAGATAAGGGAGTGGAAGATTGTCCTTTCGCGTTTCACTGCGAAGAGCCGCGACAGAAAATATGTAAACCAAAACCAGTTAATTAGTGCAGCAAATGACCCGCTCTGGTGGCAAATTTTCTAAAAAGTGTTCACTGAAGGTCTCAGTAGCTGTAGCATCCATTTTAATGCTGACATCGCCCAGCATTAGAACTTACGTTTTTCACGAGAGACATTTGAGTTTTTATTTAAATAATGAGCGTCTCCCAATCATTCACACTTGTAGGCGGTATCAGAAAGATACTCGTAAAAAAGTAAGTTCTTCGATTGGTGCCCCTGTTTGCGAAATATTTAGCCCGGGGATTTAACTGAAACACCCTCCATGAAACTAAGATGTTTCTTGGCCATTTTGTTTCCTGTTTGCATGCAGACTTCTGGAGTTACATTTTTATTTCAGTGCCATTATTATTTGTCTGTGTTGGATTGTGTCTGCTACATGAAAAATGTGTTCTTTCTTAAGAGCAGGGGTCAGTGAGTGTAGAGTCTTCTCCTAGAACATTTGCTTTTCCCACTTGCATCCCCCTTCCCAGTTAATGCATATTGCCTGTGTGCCTGCTCTGTCAATATGAGATGCTTTTTCTGGTCTCAGGCTTCCCCTCTGCACGTTTGTTCCTCATTACTCAAGACTTTTGATCTTTAATACAACTCAGAAGCAAGGTTGCATTTGTCATTTTCACCTTAACGATTCACACTGTTTGCTATTGTTACAGCATTTGAGAACGAAGTGCTGCGACTCCTGCATGCTGTGAGGCTTATCCTAGAGGATCACAGTTCACAACTCAATACTCTCATGTCTGCCGTCGAACGTCGCCCACATGCAACCGACCCTGAGGACCCCAGTACCCTCCAGCCACATGAAGAGTTGAACATATTTCTTGACTTCGACCTGTCCCTGGCATAGGGAGAAGAGATGGCAAAACTGGTGAGTTTACAGTTGAACATCGTTGTAGTTAAGTCTCACGGGAACCACAAGTTATCGTGCTATATCTGATTGTTCATTTGCCAAGCATGGAAGCTACTATGTTATAAAAACGGATTCCCAATAAAAATGAAGAGTGACCAACCATATCTAACAGGAAACTCGCAGTGACCGATAATTTTGTACTAAAGGTGCTCTTTGTAACAAGGTTCGACTGTATTGCATCAGGGTTCTACCACATGTTCTATCCTTTCCAGATAAGGAAACTCCAACAGTTTGGTGGCACGAACCTCAGGGATGCCATACAGAGGCTTCTGAGAGCACTTATGTCTGATGAAGTAGCGTCCGCCTTTAGCTGGAAAGGTGGAAAAGGCAAAAACAAGTTTTGCGACCTCCGATGCAGTGAAGCAATTTTCCGTAAGTCCATCCTGTGTGTGTCACACTGTCTGCAACCTAGCCTTATGCTTAGGCCCTGAGCTTTAAGGTTTAACACTAATTTCCCCCAACTTTGCACCCGAATGGAGGTTCGCCTGTTTGGCATTTAACCCTATTCCAACCTGCTAAATCGCACGTAAACTGGGCACCTCGAGGCAACAGTGTGTACTAATATTTCGCAAAATATGCGATTGACCTGTACTTATACATACTTGCATACTCTCTGCATACTTGTAAAACTCCGGGTAAGCAGTGTGATCAAAGTTAATTCTACAATACAGCCCGATTTCTCTTTGAGTTCAGTCTTCTGATAAGTTTCCTACCTGAAGTTATTGGCCCCATTTTTACCTCCTCCCCAAATTTGCAAAAAATAAAAAATAAATAAGACCCAAAAACTTCTGTCTACTTAGGTGGTACTGTTTCTACTTGGGGCCTGATATCCTCTTCCAAAAATTATTTTAGTTGCACCATGCTAATTAATTGGCACTGCACTTCTCATGACTGCTTGCAAAAAGCAAACAAAAAGAAAACTGTGCATTGCCAACAGTGTGGTGCAGATAAAATGATATATAGAAGATGATGTTGAATGTTTTGTTTCGCAGTCTTCAGTTGCTTGAACTTTAATTAACGACACATAATCTGAGGATGCAGTATTTGCAGTACTCCATTGGCCAGTTTCGGTCTCATGTTGTATGCATTTTTGCTGGGTATTAGCACTTGTGCACAATATGCAGCTTCTTTTTCATTTTGTTAATAACTAATGCGATGATTAGAATGAATTATAGACTTTTTCTTTACGAACATTCAGTCCAATATGCTAATGGAGTAGCTAGTACAAGGCAGCCCATAATACTGGGCAAAATTTTTGCCATTTTTTATGGCATTCTCATTTCTGCATTTTGTTATTGCATGAATTTTTGAAAACATCCTGCATGACCAGCTGTGAGCACTGACGTCACTTCCCCTGAATTATCGGCTAGTGCATGCCAGACAGCAGACAAAAAAGAACACTTGCTGATTTCTGTGATCAGGGCTAATTCGTAGTGGCAAAGGGAAGCGAGGGAAAGCAAAACAGATTGCATTCGTCCACACATTTGTGCACATCCACACGTTAAAACAAAGGAGGTAGACACCGTGGACACGCAGATTGTGGCAGCGAATGTTACGTGGTCTTGTGTGTAGGAGAGCACTCTTCCAGGCATCTGCTCAGTTCTCTAACTATATTGTTTGGTGTAGGTTGCATCAAGTCAAACCGTCTACTGAAAAATCCCACGGACAGTGAAATCGAAGGCCACATTAAATCATGGCTCCGTCACGCGAAGGAACGCCATGATCGGAAATCGACTGGAGCACAGCGCACAGCATCATTCAGTGAGGACTGTACGTAGTCTTTTGAAGGCATACTTGTGAAATCTGCTACTTGGACAGCACTGTGGGCCCACGTACGTGCCAGAGGTACCCCGTGGATTTAATGTCGGAGGCATGGTGCAGTAATCACTGTATGGTACATGCTTGTCAGCTGCCACATAACAAGAGCACCATTGCAGCTCCCATAATTACAATACTGGATTTGTTATCTGTGTATGAGGCACATATACAGTTTGGACAAAAGCTCCCTTTTTTTGCGTCATAAATGAGTCTTGAGCCTATTGTTTTATATATGCCAGAGCTGTTTAACTTAATTTTAGAGGTATCAGAGGTTCCACAATGATCACTGGTCTGGCTGTATGCAAAATTTTGATTTGTGGAAATTATTAAATTTGGGTTTCTTCACTGCAGGCCTACGTACCAGTGAATACACTGGGGTGATATGTGGATGGGCATAAACAGAGAGATTCAGGGAGGCAAAACAAGCTGGTGCTGGTAACTGAGGAAGTCTTGTGCATCGTAGAACATGAAAAAACAATGTGCAAGTTTCCGGCGATAACGATTCACAAGTAAACAGAAAACGGTCAAGAGCACTAAATAGTTTAATTAGCGGAAAAACGAGACTTTCGTGCAGTAGGCTGCACTTCTTCAGGTTTGAGGACCTGTTACGAATAGTCAAGAACATATCAACCCTAGTCACAAAAGAATAGAGGGCGAGGGTTGAGAAGTATACAAATAAATGTACTACACAGGAGGTGGCTAGACAAGTTGGGGCAGACATTCAGATGACGTAGCACAACATATGAATGGACACAGCGGCCGTTTTGTCCATTCATATGTTTTGCTACGTTGTCTCTATGTCTGCCCCAACTTGTCTAGCCGCCTCCTGTGTAGTACATTTGTTTGTATCCTTCTCAACCCTCACCCTCTACTCTTTTGCGCCTTGGGTTGATATATTCTTGACTATTCGTAACAGGTCCTCAAATCTGAAGAAGTGCAGCCTACTGCACGAAAGTCTCATTTTTCTGCTAATTAAACTATTTAGTGCTCTCAACCGTTTTCTGTTTACTTATGAAGTCTTGTGCCTCTATTAATTGATGTTTTTAAAGGTGTTGTGACAGTCTTTCAGAAGTATTCAACCATATTACATACGCACCGTGCTCACTGTTAGAACGCTGAAAAAAAATTTGCTCTTGCTAGATTGGTTTGGAAAACTACGACCCACAGTGTGACGTCACGGACTTCTTTTTCCCATGTGGCTTGGCAGACTCGCATCCTCGTTCGCTGCGGCAGAGGTGCCACGTCACGACTGTGGTTCCTTCAGCGCTGTTTTTCTCCATAGCTGTTTATGCTATGGCTTTGAATTTTGAATTTGGGATTGTGTTGGGTGATAGAACAGTTTTTGTTTTTCTGGGAAAGTGCAGGACCAACTGTCACAACATCTTTAGGCATCATCACAGATCTCACCAGTGCCTTTGCTGATTCACCACCACCCTTCACCAGAAAAGAGGCCATGTTGTCTAATTCCCATAAATCAAGGTTTCGCATACAGCTAGACCAACAAGCGTTGTGGTGTCTTTGATTACTATCCTGCATTACCCTATCTTAACTGTGCATTGCTTGTTGCGTGTATGTGTGCTCTAAAGTGTCAATGCTTTCATGCATCCTGTTTTATTTCTACTTTTATGTGCAATTCTGCAGTGAGGCAAACTGTATGTGACACTGCCTTAGAGTAGACCCAATTGTTACTGCTGTTAACTGCAACAAATTATTTTGAATGAACAGTCACTAACTCATTCATTATGTGCTGTTTTGATAGTTTTGTGGTCCCATTTATCCATATACTAAACCCCTGGGAAGTCGGCATACTTCTAGTCATTACTTCTGGTTTAGCAACCCAGTGTTTCTGTGATATCTCTGTAAATTTGCACTGTAGTTCACTTTGCTGCATTAATTTTTTCTCCATTTATATTTTAAAGGGTTTCACTGCTTCATCATTCATTATGGTGTTAAGGTCTTCCGGTTAGCTTTATGCCTCGACAAAGTACCTGGTACACATGTATCTTAGTACAGTTTAGTACCACTTTTGTGAAGGCACATGTGGTATTTGTGCATTATTTAGTGCAATCTTACTTGAAGTGTGTGTGTGTAAGTGAACCACAGACCGGAACTTTCACTCAGAGTTGTGTTGATAAGTAATATGAAGTGACCTTCTCAGTACTACTCATCACTGATGTGTTACTTTCTTTGTTACTGTTTTTAGCAGCATTCCCAATAAATACAAGTCGTACATTTTTGGGCATCCGGGCTTGTTTCTTAACCTTGAAAGCATCACAACAGTTGCTTGTTGACCAACGGGGCATTATCGTTTGTAAGAAAAGAGCATGCAGCGATTGTGTACCCCAACTTTGCACATAGTGAAATCTTCTCTATATGATCACGTTTTACGATGAGAGCGATGAAGCTGATTGAAAATAAATTTGCAAAATACCAGTAGTGGGCATAACTACTTTTGAGGTAGCTGAACCACAGGGCGACAAACTTTAAGAGTGCTCCAACTTGGAGCACTTTTAACATCCTGAGGGTAGTCGCTGCAGTTCAGCAACCTAAAAGTGGTTATGCTGACCACTGGTATTAATTGCAAATTTATTTTCAGTCAGCTTCATAGCTCTCCGTGTACAATGTTGTGCTGTGTGCTCTATATGCACCAAAGAAACCACACAGGCCATCATCCCAAACATGACCGTGACATGTCCAATCTATGGTCTGTGGGATATCCACTGGAACATCGGCAGGACGTCATTTAGGGGACACCGGGATATCCTCAGGATGTCCCTCGGTAATGTTGGGATGACCCTTGCATCTCCCATAGGTCCCAGAAAGATGTCCCTTGGACATCCACCGGATGTCACTGTGTTATCTGGGGAATGTACATCCCAAAGCGGCCATCTTGCAAAGCTTCGGTGTTTTGCGACAGCCGGCGCCATGTTCGTCTAAGCTGCCGCGTCGAATATTCTCTTGATTACAGTACTGACACGTGACTAGGTAATCCTGACACTCCTTAAAGTGATTCCTAATCTCAGAGACGAAATAGTTCCCGTGGCAGAAACGGCACTCCTGCGTACGCCTGGGACAATCATCGGTCAAGTGCCTTGGCAGGTCGGTGTTGGAGACAATGGAAGGACACTCGTTGGGGCACGGCGTCGGGCGTCGAGGACAGGTGCGGAGGTGGTCCACACAGTTATGAGGGATGGCCGTTTGATACTTGCATCCAAATATTGAACCAGGACAGAGCAAGAGGCTGCTTCCGTCGCAGCGGGGACATCGGGGCGCTTGCGAAGGTTCCTTGTTCAGTAAACACTTCTTGCATACGTAATGGTCACAGGTGGTTGCTTTCCAGAGATCGATGGATGATGCCCCACAATATTCGCACATTCCCAACGAGTCCAGCGAAAGCGGGGGAGAAAAACGGACGGCAGGCATGTTGGGACAACGAGACGTTCGTCCGAGGGAAAGAATATATGTGCGATAGGATGCAACCGCTCGAGAAGAGGCGAGCAGAGCTCGAACAAGGAACTGTACAGCACGTACTGAAGATATCGGGTTTTCTACGAAGCGTCTGCAACGGGGGTTCCGGGTCGTGCTCTAATCTGTGGTGACACATAGCGCAAGCTCGGTGATGGCGATAAGGGCTTCCAGGAAATGGAGCGGCGTCGCATCCGTAGCAACTCGCTTAACTTATGGGATATGTGTGTAGCGTATTCTTGTGTCTTTGACTGTTGCTTGATGGCAAGTAAAAAGTACAAGAAGCCTGGTTGTAAGAAGGAGAACGTCGAGACAGGACAGGAAGATTTCTGATGACAGAATGGGATTTCATGGTGCTGCGCTACAGTTCACAGTAGTTTTTGTGGATTCCGGAAAATTACTCACCGTTGAAGCGCTGAGGCGGAACAGTTGCTCAGCATCTTCGTTAACGAGTTATTACGTAGTGACTTCATTTCTCGTTTTTTAATGACATATCAGCACATACATCGAGCACAGCATTGGCTTATAATACGCATGAAAGGAAAACATCAACTCACACACATACATAAATTTTTGTGCGACACTCTTAAAACATAACTTCACCACACACAGCATGAATACAACCATTGTACAGAACCATATCTTCATTTATCGTTTATCATTTATTCGTTATGATTTAAACACACCGACAGAGAAATTATCCTTAGTTGTTGAAAACTGCATCAAACACAACCCACCCCTTCTCCCATCCTTTGTCAAAGACACAAACGATTTTCTTACCAAGGTTGACGCTGTCCATGACCATTTCAGTAACCATGCTGACATTTTGTTGGTAACAATGGATGTCGTTTCGCTATACACCAACATTCCCAATGACGAAGGTCTCTCTGCTGTTGAACACTTCCTTAATTCTCACCCTTCCGATATTCTTCCTATGCCCGCTATCATTCCCCTTTTAGAACTAGTTCTTAGCTGTAATAGCTTCGTATGCAACGATCAACACTTCGTCCAAATTCATGGCGCTGCCATGGGCTCCCGGGTCTCACCTAATTATGCCAATTTATTCATGGGTCGCTTTGAAAACTCAGCCCTTATTTCTTTCCCCCTCAAGCCACTTATATATCTCAGGTTCATCGACGACATTTTTGTCCTCTGGTCTGGTGATGAGGCATCTCTGCAGTCATTTTTTGATCACTTCAATTCTCTGCATAGCAAAATTAAATTCACCTGTAACTATTCAAGGTCATCCATCAACTTCCTTGATGTGACAGTGTCATGTAAATCTGATAGGCTGACCACTGAACTATACAAGAAACCAACGGACAAGCGTCAATATCTCCACTATGGAAGCTATCGTCCTAATCACCAGAAAAGAAGTATTCCATATGGTCAGTTCTTGCGCCTAAAAAGAATCTGCTCAGATCAGACTGATTTTGTAAAACATGATCAGCAAATGGTATCTGATTAAAAAAAAAAAGAAATTACCCAGTTGAACTCATCCATGACTCGTTTGCCAAATCATCTAGCCTGCCCAGGGAGTCCTTATCCACCCCGAAACGCAAAGCAGACTTAAGTAATGTAGTTTTATCCACCACATATCATAAATCACTTGTCAATACCAATTCCATTTTTAGACGCCACCTCAATATATTACATGCTGACCAGCAATTAAAGGAAATTTTTCCGACTCCCCCACTAGTAGCATTCCGTAGATCCAAAAATTTACGCGACATCCTCACGTCATCATGCATGATGAAGCGCTCGCCGGGTTGTTATCCCTGTGGTAGTACACGGTGCCAGACCTGTAAATTTATCGCGCCGTCCACGATTGCCCGTAGTACTTTCGGTGACTTCTTTTTGAAAATTCGTCATTCACTCCACTGTAATTCACCCAATATTTGTTACTTGATATTCTGCTG
The DNA here is from genome assembly GCF_037126465.1 of Ornithodoros turicata. Taxonomy (NCBI): domain Eukaryota; kingdom Metazoa; phylum Arthropoda; class Arachnida; order Ixodida; family Argasidae; genus Ornithodoros; species Ornithodoros turicata. Next base: position 163,807,247 of record NC_088201.1, read on the forward strand.
TAAGTGCAATTCACAATACATCGGTGAAACCTCCAAAATGAGAAAAAGATTTTACGGTCACAAATTTGATATCCTAAATGCACGCCAAACTCCTGTCACCATTCATTTCAATCAACCTCATCACGATTTTGAAACTGATTTGAAAATTATATTGCTAGAATCTGGGTTCCGCACCGACATTAAACGTAAGAATAGAGAGTTCTACTTAATTTCGCAATTCAAGTGTCTCACACCAAATGGTCTGAATCTTAGTCCTGGCTCATTATATCCGCTTATGTAAATTTAATAGTTATATATCTATATTTATTTGTGCACAAGTCTTGAATCTTCGCTTCAGTCATCGTCTGGCTCTCAGTCAGATAATCCGTAACCGTCCCTTTTGTCCATTCTGGGCCACTCGTTTCCCATGCTCCTGATCCCCCCTTCCGTGAAACTGGGTTGGCGAGCCTTTTTGTTCACAATAACACCTTTTACTGTTCTTAAACTGTTAGAGGTCACTTATCCGTCTGCCAAGCAATTCATTGTACACAGACATGTGGCACCATATCTCCTTTCCCCTTCCGTTTCTTTGTACAGCAGTGTGTTTAGTCGTGTATATGTGTATACTATATATACTTATGTGTGTCACCACTTCACTTTGTACCTGAGGAAGCGTGGACCTCCACGCGAAAGCTTGTAGAAAGTAAACTTAAACAAAAATCTTCTGTGTCGGTTTCTGTATTTTGTTTATCGCTTTTTGTGAAAATTAACGTAACTACATAAGTGTCACAAAGGTAGGCGTACGCCTCCCATTTTCAACAAGCCAGGGAGGGAACGATGCCCTTCGGCATTATAGTCGGCCCCCTGCGTGCTATGCGGGGTTTTGTTTTAGGAGAGTACGATGCGCCTTCGAAACGGTGCGTTTTCGGCAATAGGCAGCGTGCCGCTTGTATTAGTGCTCACAAAATGGTTTTAGCCAAATGTCAGTCGAATATGATTCCTTTCTATCCTTACCTTCTGCCATCAGTATCGCATCAGATCATTATGTCACTAGGTTACATTCGTGACGGTGCCCAGATTTGTGAGACTGACAACACCGCCACGACCACGAAATCGTTTCAGCATCATTATCCTCTCAGTCTCAAGAAAGTGTTATCTGTAAGCGCAGATAAGGTGCAGTGTCTCTCGTACCCTGCAGTGTTACGTGAAATTGGTCATTTCTAGGAATTCTCTTTACGTAGCATAAGGGAAGACAATCTCCAAAATTCTCTCAACCTGCATTGCCCGCGATTTGCAATTTGAGTTGAACGTCTAAGTAGTAATCACTAATCTCAAGTAGTTCACAACACGCGGAACACCATTAATTAGCAATTACGCGCAATTAAGACCCCTACAGTAATTAGGATAATCCAGTTAGTCATTACATAAATTGGGGACTATCCGGGGAGTAACGTCCGTAGTAAAATCCGTCGAGTATTGGGGAGTAACACGTGTCCAGACCACTTTGCATGTTACCCACTACTTGAGGTCACAAAAAGCAAAAATAAAATAAAAAATAGATAGAAATAGAGTGCAGTCGACGTGGAAAAATTGTTGAAGTGGATCCACTTGCAAGTGGATTATGAAACCAGTAATTGGTTTCCAGCTAGGAATGAATTTCCGCCTTCAAGTGGATCCACTTGCAAGTTGGGGGTACAGCCAGAATGGACTTCCAGCTAGCTCAGAATCAGCATCCGGAGTCACCCTGAAGCAGAAGCTACACCTTTGACTACTAGTACCACTACAATCTCTGTGAAAGCACAAAATGTAGAGAATATGAATATATCTCACTTTACTACAAACCACAAAAAAAGAAATAAAGAAAACGGGTACATATAATCCAGCACATAGCAAACACCGTACATACCACAGGATTCACTCCAGTGGGTGGCACTAGTCTGTTGATGGTGTCTTTTCACTCTGAGAAGATTCCAGAAATAACTCAAAGCTCAAAAACTCGATTATACTGGGAATAGCTACTGTTGTGTATGTCCATAGCCACACGGAACACTTGGAACATCCAACTAGAGGTTCTTTAATTCCGGCACATCATGGCCCGACAGCCCGTAGCCACGTAACAAGTACAAAAGAGAGTCACAACCACCTACAGCGCGATGTTATACACGGTTAAGTTGCGCTGCTTATCAAGGTCAGACACATAGGCACGCGATAATATTAACCGCGTATACACATCATTCCCCCCTTCTTAATGTTAAGCAGTTTATCTTTAATTACAACATCTTAGTTCGAAGTTTAAAATAGTCGTGATGGCACACTATACACCTGTATAACACAAGAAAAAAAAAATCAGCTTTTTTCTATGTATTATCTTTTTCCTCACTTCCTGTAACCCACTCCTCCCATGTAACGCCCGTATGTGACTTTTGGGAGTTCAATAAATTGATTGATTGATTGAAAACGATAGCCCAGATACTTTAACTTGAGCGATGGAGGGCTATCGGTATCGCCAATCAAAACCGTGGCTGTGGCACTCACGCGGCGCTCATTCTGCAGCTACCCAGTCTTCTTGACAAGATCAAGACTGCCGTTTGTTCCCTGGTGCAAGTACGTTGGCGTTATCGTTGATCGGGGTCTAACATGGTCTCGACAGATTACTGTCCTCTGTGCTCTTACATTAACTATCTGATCTAACTATCTAACTAATCTATTGTTAAGGCTCTTATATTAACGTGATGCGCCGCCTCTGTGGGTCCTCTTGGGGTCCTTGCCTCACTTCCTCAAAGTACACAACTCTCTTATTATGGGCACTTTACGCTACTGGTTGCCTGTGTTGCACGGTATTTCCCCCTTGAAGGAACGGCAACTGCTTAATCTTCAAGCTCGTAGCCTGCGCACTTGCTTGGGAGTCCCGAAGGCCACGGAAACCTTCTCTGCTATCGCCGAAGCGCGGGTTCCTTCCGTACATATCATCCGCGACACGGCAACCCTCCAAACATACACACGCTGTCTTGTACCCATGTCACCTTTAATAGTTTGAAAGGCACCGGCTTTCAACAAACATAACAAAATACAGTTAACGTTTCGGGTCCCATTCGAGCCCCATCATCAGAATGACTTGTCCTGGTCGTCACCGGGTATTTACGTAGAAGAGGAGCGTAGCATTCTGGGAGGGGACCTGGTTGTCGATTGATAGCTTCTTTTGTTTTCTTTATGTGCCATGACTCTAGCTGTCTAATCACCCCCCATTTGTTCTCTTTCGCCAAAATGCACGGGTTGTCCAGGTCTAACACGTGCCCTGTTTTGCGCTCGTGTTCACACAGTTCTGTTGGGGTTGTTGCTGATTTCTCTATATATTTCTTGTGTTCCTTCATTCTTGTTCGTGCCTTCCTTCCTGTTTCTGCGATGTACACGGCAGGGCAATCTTGACAAGATACCTTGTATACAGCGCCTCGTTCTTCTTCCAGCGGCGTTCTGTCCTTGGGGTGGCTTAGTACAGCTTGGGACAAAAGTTTACGGAACAGCGGGATGTGACATTTCTCCACTTGAGCAGCACCCTAGCAGCATACGGGAGCAGACACGCACACTAAAAGATGGAGAGAACAGCTGGCCACCTGTTTCTTATTCAAGCTATTCGTGGCCGGTATGACGGGCCGCTCCGATGAAGAAATACGCCAACGCCGTGTTCCGTAAACTTTTGTCCTAAGCTGTACGTTCCTCAGTGTTGTCGTGGTCTTTAATGCAGTTTTAATGTTCACCTGGGAGAGCACCCGTCTAATTGGTTCTGACACGCCCTTCAGGAAGGGGATGGTAACGTACATGGGACTACTTTCCGCCTGTTCCGGGCGTGTATTCATCATTCGGCAGTATGTATCACAAATAACTTGTAACGTTAAAAAAAGTAGAAGTATAAAACTTGTACTTTTGATTGTAATCGTATTGATTAAGGATATCTTCTTTGATTAGATGTCCTACTCCATTTTAATTCTGATTCATTGAAAACTTGTGTGCATTATGATTACCATTGATAAAAAATATTGTGTTTGATGTGTGATACCTCTTCAAAGCTATTGCATCATACCTGTAATAAGTATATTCTTTATTACGTGTATTGTATTGTATTTCTTCTGCTTCAGGTTTTGCGGCTAGATTTTCACTATTCACCGATTGGCATTACAGCATTGACTTTAATAAATATATTTTCACTTGTACTTTTGTGTGTTGCTATCCTTTGCTTGTCTATGCTTGCAGGTAAACCGCCTACTGCACACCTGTGGTAGCGTGAAAAAAATTGCGAGTGAACTCGGCCCAGGCGGAAAAATGGCGAAAGAAGTCGATCCAGGCTGAAAAATGTGCGAGGGTAAGCGCACGCGCAGCCCTCCAGCAACGCGCCGCCCACCGGTAAGAGCGCGGACAACGCTCCGTCGACACGCAGCGAAAAAATCGCGAAAAAAGTCGGCGCAGACGCGACGGTGGCGCTGGCCTGGTATCGGCTAGCAAACATTGTAACAAAACAAAAATCGGCTACGTATTGTAACATAGAATCGTGACAAGCCCTGGCATCATCTTTCATATTTAGTACTAGGTAACCATGCCATTAAGCTAGCTGCTGCCCACTGCTACCGTTGTAGTTGTAGTTGCCAGACCAGAAAGCTAGAAAACCTACCTGCCTGTTTCGCTGTGCGAAACACCTGCACTCTTCTTCAAACACTTGCAATCCTTTGTTGTGTCTGTATGCACGTTGGTCGAAATAAAGTAAATAAATGTATTTAATTTTCTTGGCATAATACTGTTTTACCGCGAAAATCAACATTGCCGAGGCATCCCGAAAGACGGCTGGGGACGAGAGTACAGCTTTATTCGAGGACGGTTCCTCGAGGAGCGCCTTGGCAGAGGAATCCCCGAAACAGTTTCATGAATCGCATGGGCTCTTGGAATGGAGGAGCGGTACTTTCCTCCACTCGTTGGAACCGAGACTTGTTCATGAATTCGGCGGTAGGTGCATTAGGCTTGACACAGACAGGTTGGATGGCTTATATTGAATCTGTAGTCCACTGCGATCCAACCAATGATCCAACTTTGAGCACCGTGTGTCCAGACACGTTATACTTCAAGTATATTCAAGCGTCAAGTCTACGGGACAGAAATTTCGGAGCTATAGTAATTGTGGGACGTCTGATGGCTGCCGACTACGTTTGACAGCTGAATAGGTGGGAATGCATGGCAAGATGGCGTCTTACCTCCACCTGGCTGAGGCAACATCACCTAGATACAGAAAGCCTGCTCGTTCGTCGACTTTATGTAACAATCAACAGACAAGAACAACTTCATTTCGGGATGATGGGTGGGGAGTTTCATCGCCGGGGGCGATACTCTACCCCGTTGCTGGAGGTGACGCGGGAAATGAAATAATGAGCCCCTTCACAATAAGGATCGAAGTCCTGTGGTGTCCAGAAGCTAGCTATTCCCTACCCCAGCCCTCTCTCTCTCACAAAATTGCTTGGTCCAGCACACTAACAATTAAGAGTCAGTCAATCAGGATCGTGTTTACAATGGCCGTAGCAAATCACGAACGTGCTTTCAGAGGTCGTGGCCATGGGGACACCGTCGTGTGCGAGTGGTGATTGAACGGCTTTTTGTCTAAATATTCGAGGTGAGCTGCAATCATTTGCGAGTTCTTGAATTCGCAGAATGGTGAATCGCAGCAGCAGACGAATTCTTACTATATATGTCCATGTGGCGAAGGAGGGAGAGGAGACAATGCGCAAGCTTTCTCTATCTTGGTGGTGTTGGCTGAGGGCGCCCGCGCTTACGTTCGAGAAACGCACCTCCCTTGAAGGCCCTCAGGGCGCCTGTAGCACAGGGTCCTTTGAAGGCGAACTTGCGGGTGGTTTGGGAATTCGGCCCTAGGAAGGGCCCACCCAATGGCGTTTACTGTGACTACCAAGGGATGTAAGTCCCAACTTTTTACCGAAAACTTCAATTACTCTCTACATGACACTCGGGTGCACAAAACAAGCTACTATAACGCACCAAGTGGAAAAGGTCTGTTTTACCATCAGAAACGTTTATTTATCTAGAAACCAAAACATCAAAGTGGTCAAGAGCTTCCCTTGAGCAGGACTATCTGCGCTCAGTGTTTCCTATGACTGCGAACATTGGTACGAAAAATCAGATCAGATCAAATCACTTTATTGTAAACTGTGACACAAAATGAAATTTTTAGGGGCAAGGTGGCCCAAAAGCGTCGATAAAGCCGCTTGACAAACGCACAACCCCCAAAAACGTTACAACCGCGTGTCGACGGATTGCACAAGGTACAAATGGTTAAATAGAAGGCATTCACGAAAGGATCACATAGTAATGATACCTGCATACAAAAACAACCACACTAGAGGAATAATTCTACACTCTAAAAACAGAAAGGGGGCGGGAAGGTTACGGAGTAGTTAGCCGATGTTGGCCGCACACTAGTGGGCATCGTCACGACTATAGCCCCTCACCCCCCCCCCCCCCACAAACAAACAAAAAAAGGACAAGAGAGTTGATGAGTTCACAGTGAGGCAGAGGCAGGATGAACGATACTGATGGGCCGGAGGTGCACTGTGGATGATAGGTGCACCAGAGCGATAGAGCGGTGAGATTATGTCGATTTTGGTCATAAAGGGAATTGTCATAATAGCGAGAAACACCCAGAAAACATCGTTCCTCCCCCCCCCCCCCACACACACACACACCGCCTGTGAACCTACTACATATTCTAACAAGCAGATGATTTAGTGGATTATTTACATTTTATTTCCGAGAGAAATCGGTCCTATCGTTTTAAGTATTGTTTTCTGTGCAAGAACTCACAATGAATTCACCAGAAAGCCGGGTTGTGCTTTGGACGCCATATCGTCCACACATGCGCCACCTGGGGCCGCCGTACTTTCTGGAACAGAAGGGTTGCAAGGTTGGCGTTCACAATAGGGGCAGAACGCCAGTGTTCTCCTCCTTACGTCTCCAAAGGTGTGTTCATACTCGGTGAGGTAGTCATAATTACGGGGGATAGAATACACGTGTCCTACCCGACCCGTCCCCAGAAGTTCGGTCATAGTCGGATTAACGAGATGTCATAATAAGGAGGGAGATAGACATGGTGCCTCTATGGGGAAGAAACGGTTCCCTAGAAAAACGATCACAAAGTGAGGATGTCATATTAACGAGTGTCATAATAACGAGTGTAGAGTGTACTACACTGTAGTAGCGCTAGTGGGATGGTTGGCGGGCACCAAAGACGATGCGGAAGAGCACGACCTCAGTGTGATTATTCTGGCTGATTCGCCAGGAAGCACAGCTTACAGCATGAACTGTCTCGTCTCTATTTCCTCTTATTAAACCGTTGTTATTCCACGCATATCGGCTATGTATCTCAACTGGCGAGGAGGATCAATGCGGGGTCTGTATCCCTATGCGTCACAGCAAAGTCGGAGCTTCCCTCGCATCGCGTTGATTGGACAAAGAAATGCGGGAAGGGGCAGCTCCCGCAACATCCTGAAAGAATGCCGCGCATATACCACACTCCAGGCCTGGCATAATGACGGACGTCCTCTTTCCCGAAGGTTCTTACGCAGAACGAATTACAAAAACTCGCAACCTCGTGCGTTTTCTTCAAGAAACGGACCTCGCCGAAAGACCACTCTAGTGCCCCGCCGTCCCATCATCATTCATCCTGCCTTTGCCTCTCTTTGAACTCATCGACTCTCTTGTGGCCAACACCGGAAACATACTTCGACATACCCTCTCCCCCTCTCGCAATATGTTTGCTTTGATAATTGGATGCACGGCGAGTGACGTAGCTTTGACGTGTTACGACGATTCGGAGGAAGGAAAGGGGAACGTCGAAACAGGCACTTATGTTCATGTTTTAATTACAAACTGCAGAACGGAAGATTTTCGTTCGTTTTGCATTATTCGAATGATGTCGGAATCTTTCATAACGCCAAGAGGTATTTCAGCACTATAAAGCTCCTTTGAGCTTCCTGGCTAATTCGGCGAAGGTAACGTCGTTCTCTTCGGGCGTCATGGGGATTCCGACGACTCCTGAGTTCAAGTGCCTGCTATATTGTTAAGTATCTCTTTTAATGAAGATCGCAATTGCATTAAGTCCTTAGATTCAGCCGATACAGTTGGTTCTAATGAAGACATCTCTGCCTTTATCTCCGTAATTTCGGCCTCACGCTGGGAGCAATTAGTGACCAACTTGTCATATTTACACTAGAAAAATGAGACTGCCCCAAGAACACACACGGTCCTCAGGATGTCCCGACAGTGTCATCGTGTCCTCGTCCTTCGAGGTGTATGCCCATAACGTCCTGAGGATAACACTCGCGGACTGTCCGTGAAAAGTCATTCAGGTACGTCCTGTGCCTGTCCCTGCGGGTAGCTAGGGGGACGACAAATAGTATTTTGTTTAGTTTACGTGCTCAGACTGCCTTAACACATTTGTTTTGTTTTTGGGCCGATCCTGGGACCTGACTGAGATTTTGCTTAAATAAAGGATGGCCCAGCGTAAAATTCCCTGCCGCCAAAAAGAATGACTGTCTATGATACATGAACGATTTCTCGTGGAAAGAACAGAAACGCGCGATGCTGTCGCGCTACTTTTGACTTTCAAAGTTCCTACCTGAATGTCTCAAACCAACGTGAGTAAGAAACATAGACTTTGGAATGAGGCAAACCTAATACTTCAATCGACTCCTCGCTTTGAGTATTTTTTCTTTGTGTAATCGAAATAAGCATTGAGAGCTCACCCTTCGTTTTGCGTAGCAGGCTAGCAGGACTCCCGTATTTACGGAGGGACGCGTTATATTATTAAATGGTATCTGTTTCGACTTCGGAAGAGAATTCTAGTACCTTTCGGAGTGGGTTTCTGAGTGGGCAAGCTTAAGGCTTGTCCCACCCTTATGAGGATTTCTCAGACTTAGTGTCCTTCAGAAGATTCTGTTTCGAACAGGAACAACAAAAACGGTCCCATAACTTTGGTGTCATTGCAATTTGGTGCAACTTGTGTAAGCACTTGGCGGATGTGCGTGCCAGAAAACACAAAATACATAAAACAAATCAAAGCAGAGAATTGACGGAAAGCATTGTCCTTCATGTGTACTTAAACTGTCCTAAATTGGTCCCTGAGGATGGGCGAGGGACAGCCTCGGGGACGTCATCTCATATGCCAAAGTGGCAGTATTGTGACATTTTGAGGATCAGATTTTGACATCCCAGGGATGCCATACCTGTCCCCATCTGACAACCTTAGGATAGTCCTGGGATGACAGTGTGTTCTTGGGGTGGGTTCTTAATCTCCTCTATTACGTTTTTCGTAGGCAGGAATTATTGAACCGGTACCTTCAGGGACCGGTTGTTATTTCATCGACTTTCATTTCATTTCAGTAATTCATCCACTTTGGCTGGTAGCCTGCCAAAGATATATTTCGAGGTAGTCAGCTCTGCCATGATTTTCCACAATCCGTTTGTATCGAAACTGCTAGAGCCCTCCGCCTTCCCTGAACTAGATTCGCCTGTATGACAAGTGCGGAATATCACTCAGACTCCTGAACATTTTTTTCTGCTGTTCCAGAACACTGCTGGCTCAAATGATACCCATGCTCACAGTTGTAACATGTTAAAAGGGCAATAAACAGGTATACAGTGTGTTCTTTTTTTAATCCAGTGTGCGATTCGTTGCCAACGGTGAACTATTTGCAAAAACTGTTGTCGCAAAAAGTAAGTAATGGCTCCCAACCGACCAAATATTCACTGCACTCTTTCGCGCTCAGTCCCACGCGGATTATGCTTTTTGAATGGCATTATTTCGTGGTAAAGACGCTCGCTAGAAGTAAATGAATTCTATATTTGGATATCGTGAGCCGCGTCCTTCCACGGAGCATTGGGGAATGTTCCTCGAGCTGTTTAGTACCCCATTAAAAACTGCCCACCAGAAGAAAGATCTTTCTTGCATGCTATATACAGTCCACAATGATTGTGCAGTCACCAGCATTGGTAAACAAATGGCTAGGATACGAAAAGCGATACCTGCAGAAGACATAGAAGTTGGTCAATAACAGTTGCACTTCTTCTCACTGCGACAAAGTATCGTCGTGCCGGTCTTGAAGGAACTTGAGTGCTGCATCCCGCATGCACACGGTGGAGGCATCCGTCTGGCCTCCCCGGGCCACCCTGTGTTGGTCAATAACAGTTACACTCCTGATGTTTTGCCTAAATTAATCAATTCACTCGCAATAATTTACTTTATTGAATCAATTCATAATTCATATGCATTCATCAATCTAATAACAATAATAATTTATGTAACGGCCGGACCAAACAGCGCTTTGGTACTCCCCAGTTACTTACGCTGGAATGTGCTGTGATCAGAGTTATTTAACACGTGCCATGACTGACCATAATTACGCTCATCGTCGACATGATATCGATATTTCTGGAATTTAGGGAGGTCTTTCACGTGCAATTAGCACTGCTAGATTATAATGATTATTTGTTCATACCATTGATCTCCTTCTTGGGACCCAAGTAGGAGTGGCGGTACATCGATACAAGAAAATAAAAACAGATACAAACATGAAACAATGCAGATAATTACTGGCACATAGCAGACGACGCAGTAGCTACAAATTGCAAATGATGAGAATGCAGCAACCACAAAGGACGCAATGCACGCGTGTAGCAACCAAGATAATAATGGTATATACAATGACATAACGACTTACATTGATCCTACGCGGTCCCGAACCTTTGAAGCAAATGCATCAAAGCCTTCAGACGATACAATTTTGTCCGTTAGGCTATCCAAGTCCATGAATGTACTTGAAGAAAAAGAACAACTAAACGATTCTTCCCAGCACCTGTAAGGCACAATATAGAACTTAGTAATATTACGTGTGGGACGTCTGTCACACATAGGGATGTGACGGTTTGCGTCTGTGTTGAATTCGCTATTTAACATCTTGAACAACTTTTTTAATCTAGTTACTCGGCGCGTTTTCACCAATGGGTCAACACTTGCTTTCTTATAATTATCAAAGACAGAAATAAGACGCGTATATCTATTATAAGCAAAACGATTTTTTTTTTAAAGTTTACCTATGTTCCTACGGGAAGATACATCCCAAACGACATTCGCATATTCTAATACTGTTCTCATGTAAGTCTTAAAATCTGCGAGTTTAGTCTGCCAAGTACCATGCTTCAAATTTCGCTGTAAAAACCATAGCTTGATTCGAGCGTCATTGGCAATGTTATGAAAATGCGGATTCCAACTTTGCAATAGTAACGCCAAGCTACTTAAAACTATCTACCTTCTCTAGAACTTGAGTGCCGGCATGATAGACACAATGAAGAATTTGTTTTGTTTTCTCTGGAAATGTACATACAGACTTTTTAGGAATTTTTATGATTAACCACCGTATGCCACGAATCACACCATGAAACGATCTTGTTTGGACACTCATTCAACAAATTTTGGTCATAAACTGACCTAATTTGTGAATAAATAATGCAACCATCAGTAAAAAAGGTGACAGTTAACAGCAATACTTTTAGTAATGTCATTTATAAGCACAAGAAAGAGAAGTGGGCCTAAAACCAAGCCCTGTGATACAAGGGATTTTACATGCGCTTTCGTGGAATCTGAGTGCTCGATATGGGCCAACTGCATCTACCGTAAAAGCAGCTCAATAACCATTTCATTGGCCGGGAGTTGAGCCATAGCTTACCATGTTTCAGTAATATTTTATTATGCGATACCTTGGTCGCGGTGCCCACGACTTTTCGTATCATAAAGTAAACTATGTTCATACGTGGAGTATTATGTTCCATTAGTATATTGCACATCATATCATATTGCAATACCAGGCAGCAACGGAGTAGTACAAAGTAAAAATGTGAAGTGGCGTCGACAGTATAGCAGCAGTCGCGAGCCACTAAAGAAAATATTGCTACAGACGCAAACGACGAGTCCCATAACGTGCAGGTGCCCAGCAGAAAACACTTGAAGCCATTCCACCCATGGCCACCCTCCTTGGTCCCATCTCTCGTCCTACCCAGTCTGCCACAGCCCTGCTCCACTTCCTGCAAGATTCGGGCCTCGCGTCCACCGTTTTCTCGCGCCAAGGCGTGCCTGTGCTGCACTGACTGTTTTTCGTTCTTTCTTTTCATCTTTTCTTTTTATGTTTCTTTTGAGTTTCTATTATTTTTAATTTTGTATTTGCGGAATAACAAGCCAGCATCAACCTGGCTGACATTTCCTCTTTTCTATCCTTTAAACATATACCCACCCGCCCCTATTCTACACAGGCGATTGGCCACGTATTGGCCACGATTGGCCAAACGTATGCGAACATCATTTTCGAAAGTAATGTGTAGATAAGTATTCCGTTTTTACGGCTTGGCTATACTACGCCAATATTCAACCTAGATAGATTTCTATACCTGTCCAGCGTTTGCGTATTTCTTCGGGTGCGTAAAGGGGAGAAATGGTAAAAAGTGACCCGTAGCCTGAGGAGCGCGTCATTGATCAATATGTCATCAAGAAATGTTTAATCTTACTGTTTTTACCAGCTTGAGTTAAAATGTTGCAAAAAATTGTCCATGTCCTTCCGGAGCTTCCTCGTCTCTTCGTCTGCAATTCTGGCTTCCTTCCTCTGTTTCTCCTCTCCTTTTTGTCGTTCCTGTTTTTCACGATTGCCCTGTTCACGCACCCGGCGGAGTTCCCGTTCCATGCTATTCAGTTGAACCTTCATCTCATGCATGCAAAACGCGTGTTTCTCGAGCGTCATATGACGTTCCATTTCGTCATCGCCTGCCTTGAATGTACATCGAAAGCGGCCATCTTGCAGAGCTTCGGTGTCTTGCGGCAACCGAAGCCATGCTCTTCAAAGCTGCCACGTCGAATGTTCTCTTGGTTGCAGTACTGACACGAGAGTGGGTAATCCTGACAGTCCTTCAAGTGATTCCCAATCTCGGAGACGAAATAGTTCCCGTAGCAGAAACGGCACTCCTGCGTACGCTTGGAACACTCATCGGTCAAGTGCTTTGGTAGGTCGGTGTTGGGGACGATGGAAGAACACTCGTTGGGGCACGGCGTCGGACGTCGAGGGCAGGTCCGGAAGTGGTCCAGACAGTTATGAGGGATGGCCGTCTGATACTTGCAGCCAAATATTGAACCAGGACAGAGCAAGGTACTGTTTCCGTTGCAGCAGGTACATCGGGGGGCTTGCGAAGGTTCCTTGTTCAGTAAACACTTCTTGCATACGTAATGCTCACAGGTGGTTCCTTTCCAGAGGTCGATGGAGGCGGCACCGCAATACTCGCACATAGACAGCGAGTCCAGCGACGGCTGCTGTTGAGAAAAACTACTGGCAAGCATGTTGGGAAAACGAGACGTCCTTCTGAGAAGAAATGCTCGAGACGCAAGAATAGCTTGATGCGGAACTGTACTACCCGTACTGAAGATCGGGTTTCGTATGAAGCGTCTGCGACGGCGGTTCTGGGTCGTGCTCTAATCTGTGGTGACGCATAGCGCAAGCGGGAGATGGCGATAAGGGCTTCCAGGAAATGAAGTGGCGTCGCATCTGTAGCAACTCGCTTAACTTATGGGCTATGTGTGTAGCGTATTTTTGTGTCTTTGACTGTTCCTTGATGACAAGTACAGGGTACAAGGAGCCTGGTTGTAAGAAGGAGAACGTCGAGACAGGACAGGAATATTTCTGATGACAGTATCGGATTTCATGGTGCTGCTCTACATTCTACGCCCGGTAACGCCTAAGTACCGGTTCGAAATGCGGTACATTTTTTTAAAAAATGCCGCATTATTTTACCCGGTACAATGATCCTCCTTAAACAACCGGGTACACTACACCCCCTTACTCACCGGGTACAGAGCAGGTACGATACGATTTCGCACACATTGCTCGAAGCCTTGAAATTGCAAGGACGAGTAAGACACGGCAAACGGTTGCCGCATCGCACTCGCCCCTGCAACTAAAGGCTTCTCTCTTCACGTGAGGAAATTTCATCGCGGCCATAAAACCTGTTACATCCCTAATGATCTCTGTGTTGCTGCCGAGCCCGTAACGATCCACACATATACATGATGCAACGTGAACAATTTATTGAGAAAATACATACCTTAAACGTGTTATCCAATACAGATAATGGGTATCACCAGCACGCACTTCGCAATCGGTCCACGAATGGTTCACACACGAAAACACAACGATCACACCATAACTGGTGGCTGTCCGCACAAAATCGTCCGGCATAATTCGGTTCGCTGGCAATTTCTAGATTGTAGAAGTCTCACTTTGCCTTCATTCTTGGCCGTCAACAATTGAGTTCGCTTGGTTGTTACGTGATGAGACTGGTCCAGCCAACTGTGGCGCAGGCTTGGCGATGTGCCTGGAAATAAAACACTCATCCACATGGCTCGTTCCGAAGCACTTAACAGCCTACAGTCATGTCGGCAACAAAAAATATGCCAAAACCAACTCACCGACCCGGCTCTGCAAGTGCCCAAGAGTCAATGCTAGTAATACTGAAATAATTATAGTAAACATGCTCACCTCAGTGACCGATCCCAGCTAGCCTGCATTTAAAAATGAAACTTGTAAGGCTCAGCTCCCTCGGTTGAATGTAAAGGTTGCTATTAACGGCTGATAATACTCACCAACTACCTACCTGCAAATCTGAACGAGATGTCTAAAAATGAAACGTCCGTTCACACGCCTTGTTCCGAAGCGTTGAACAGTTTTTAATCACGTCAGCAACAAAAGATAAGCCCAAACTGACTCACCGACCCGCCGATCCGGCTCATGCAAATGCTTATTAGAGATCAATATCAGTAATGCTGAAATAAACACAGTAACCATGTGCTTTGCTCACCTCGTTTTCAGATTCCAACTCACTTGCAAAAAAGGTGAAACAACTTATGACACCTAGCTCTCTGTCAGGTCAGACTGAGTATAACCACGGACCGTGGTACAACGTTCAGAGACAGTTGTTCAGATGACTATTATCCATTGCTGATAATACATAATACTCACCTGGTATACCTACCTTCACGCAAGTGCCGTGTCTTTCTCTGCCATACGTGGCCCTCTGGCTGTAACCAGGGAGTTCCGAGACGATAACTAATGCGGATGCTAATCTACACAGCAGTTATCACTTACCTTCCCCTGTCTTTCCGCAATAGCTAGAAATTAGAACTTCCCCCAACTCTTCAAGCAGGACACCGTCATGTTTCTTTGTTCTCCCGTTGAGCTGGTGATTGGCTGATGTGACGTGCCAATAGCGACACCAACGGCGAATGAGGAGCGACGAGACGCGACAGCTGGGCGCTGGGACCCCTTGTACCTGAGTTTTTGGGGCTCGAAAGATTTTCAGTTTGGTCTTTGCTTTTTCGCACCGCTCTGTCCTCAGTTGTGCTTTTTTTTAAGCACTGATAAACCTACGTAGGACGCTGATAACGATGCGCGTCAACGATGGTGCAAGCGAAAGTGCGGAATGCAGAAGTTACTAGCAGATTAGGGCTGCTCACACGGCATGAGAGCAGGCTCTTGGCGCCACACAGTTTTGCATTTATTCCTTACTGTTGCGGGAGGACTATTGAACCTTACACTGTTGGATGCCATAACACCCTTCCCTACACAGTGCTCTTTCCGCACTTCGATTAGTTTCCTGCTGCGTTTACCGTCAACAATGTGGTCGGTTGCGAGACTTGCCCTTTACGGCATTTTTGTCACTGGTTCCAACCGTGCGCGAAAAAAAAAAGAAAGAAAATAAACTAGAAGACAGATTTTGCACGACAAAGAATTCTGTCACTATTTCTCACTGGGTCTAGCGCACTTGTTTGCAGTGCCCGTAATGAGCACTAAAGGTTCCAGATGTATGTTCACTAAAATTTATACCCTCTCTGACATACGTGTTTGCCACAATACCACAACATACATCAGTTGAGGCTTTTTGTTTGTTTGTCATGAAGTGACCAAAGGAGGCTATTAGCCAAGACACATTTTATTTCTTCAGTGGCCAACAACAAGGACTCAATGAAAGTGATATGAAAGTAATCCTAAATATGCACAGTCGACAAACATGGGCTACTATATGTGCTCAAGGAATGAATGAGTTATTAATACAGAGCACCATGCACTGACTAGACACTTGTTGACCACCATTCATGTTTTTGTTTGTTTTTGTCAACAAGAAACAAGGTGGTCAAGTGTGCATGGAGGTAGATTAGTGATAAAAACGTTTTATCTTAAAATATCACAGCGTGAGGGTAAAATAAACCCATAAAAATCAACCTTATGAGCATTGCAACACACTTGGTATTAAAAATTCAAACTATGACTAGCTCGTAATTGCCTTAACAAATAAGAATGAATGTCGAGCAGAAAAAATCTTCAAAGTAACCATGTGAACAAAGTAAGTAACATAAGAAAAATGTGCGGGCCGCCTACTACATAGGCAACGCAACACAAAGCAAGGTGGCAAGCCACGAAAAATGACGAGTTGTAATTACCAGCAGTTACTGACGAACAAATTCCCGTGCTCCGATTTTTCAGCTAAGGTCAATATTGACGGATCTAAAACTTGAAGCAAAGCGGATGCCATACAAGAGTAAGCCTTTCGTGGTCTATGTGCATTACCGGCTGTCTTGCCCTGTGTCACATCGCCTATGTAACATATCTCAATGTAAAGCGATGAAATCTCCTGCATTAACATCGTAAGAAACACTTTGCATTAAAACTGTTACTAGGTCATAGTTAGGACAACAAATAAGCAAGGGTGATGGGCAGAAAAAGCTTCAAACTAAAATGTATGAACAAATTGCCTTTAACAGCACTGGGAGGTAAGAAAAATGTGCAGAGCTGCCTACTACATAGACAATGCAACGCCATGCAAGATGTCAAGTAATGTGTAGAAAAAGAGAAGCAACACCGACTAGCGCTCACTCGGAAGTTCCAGAGCCTTGTTTTTCTTGTTTTTGTTCTGTTTTTCAGATAAACAAAATACAGAAGCCTACACTGAAGATTTTTGTTTAAGTTTAATTTGTACAATCTTCGCGTGGAGGTCCACGCTTCCTCAGGTACAGAGTGAAGTGGTGGCACACAAAAGTACAGATAGTATAGACATATACACGACTAAACACACTGCTGTACAAAGAAAGGGAAGGGGAAAGGAGATATGGTGCCACATGTCTGTGTACAGTGAATAGCTGGGCAGACGGATAAGTGACCTCTAACCGTTTAAGAACAGTAACGGTGTTATTGTGAATAAAAAGGCTCGCCAACCCAGTTTCGCGGAAGGGGGGTCAGGAGCATGGGAAACGAGTGGCCCAGAATGAACAAAAGGGAAGGTTACGGATTATCTAACGGAGTGCCAGACGATAACTGGGTTGGCGAGCGTTTTTGTTAACTATAACACCTTTGATTTGATTTGATTGATTTTATTTAAAGTGCCCACAAACAGCCGTGGCCTTGAGTGTGGTGCACGAAACACAATACATACTCTATATACAACAGGGAACTACAGATGCATAATGCTGGCTAATTAAATATTCCGAGATAACTAAATTAAGAGAAAGATATACTATCGAAATGTCGCACGATCAGAACCATAGTCATTATACACTTTCAGTAACCGAGACAAAGGAGAAGCAACGTCTGAATGACTAATGTAGAACAAATTTCGTGCCCTTGTCCTTTTTGTACACAGAAAATTAACGGATGATAACAACATGGGACAGTCGATTTCACCATTAATTAGTTTTTCCAGAAATCGCAAATCAATACATCGTCTTCGACACGACAATAACAGAAGTCCTATATAATCAAGAATGCGCTCATAGTCATAGTATAACCTCCTACCAATATATCTGTCATAAACAGTAGTAACCAGCTTACGTTGTACACGTTCAATTTGGTCTGACTGCGTTTTAGTCAAACGGTTCCAAACAATACTGCAATGTTCGAGTCTGCTCCTGACATGGCTCATATACAGCACTAACAAGCACCGAGGGTCAGTGAAGCCACGAGTAAATCGCGTTATAACACCCAGAGACCTGACCGCATTGTTCACAATGGTGTTCACATGTGGACCGAAGGAAAGGGCGCTGTCCACTATGACGCCAAGGTCACGAACAGAGGGCACACGCTCGATATCAATGTTTTCGACAACATAAGAAAAATGCGTGGGCTTTCTCTTTTTGCTTATCGTCAACACCTTCGTCTTTGCAGGGTTAAGTAACAAAAAATTATTTTCACACCAGTTATTTACTGAATCAACATCCCGTTGGAGTAGCTCACAGTCGCCCACTGTGGAAATAACCCGATACAGTTTAACATCGTCAGCATACTGTAGCACCTGCGAGTGTTGGACAACCAAGGACAAATCATTCACACTTTAACTGGGTTGGCGGGCCTTTTTATTCTCAATAACACCTTTTACTATTCTTAAACGGTTAGAGGTCACTTATCCGTCTGCCCAACTTTTCATTGTACACAGACATGTGGCACCATATCTCCTTTCTCCTTCCCTTTCTTTGTACAGCAGTGTGTTTAGTCGTGCATATGTCTATACTATATATACTTTTGTGTGTCACCACTTCACTTTGTACCTGAGGAAGCGGGGACCTCCACGCAAAAGATTGTACAAATTAAACTTAAACTAAAATCTTCAGTGTTGGCTTCTGTATTTTGTTTATGTGATCTACAGGACTTGACCCCCCTTCGTATACGCTCCTGTTTTTCAGCCAAGATCAATAGTAACACATGTCACACTTGCATAATAGCGAGCATTTCATAGTCTCTGTAGGCCACCCGCTGTCTCACACTGTGTTACAATGCCTGTGTAGCACATTTCTGTGTAAAGTGATAAGGCATCCTGCACTTCTTTGTGCACACGAACATGTTAGTTGTCCCCTTGCTTCTTATCTTAATACATCAAAGGAAACTGGGTGTGTTTTCAGAGTGCTCAGTGCACAAAGTTAATTCTTCAAGAAAGGCAGCAAGTTTGCGTGTCTGCAAAGAAGGGTCAAAATAACAGTCCTTTACGATGACTGTCTGAAGAAGCCCCAGTGTTTGACCAAAAGCTTGTGGGTAACTCAGGTTCTTCACGTAGTAGATGCAGAGAAGGAGCACAAGGGCTTTCTCCATGGTGCAGGTATCTTGCAGGTTGATTACCTCATACCTTGTGACAATCTGCTTCTTTGAAGAGAAGGACAGCCTAGGGCCAGGGACACGCTGAGTTTCTGAACAGCTACCCTGTTGACAAGCACTTGTAAATTGTAATACATAAAACAGAGAATGTGTGCAAACAACAAAAAATAGCAGCAAAGGATAGCTATTGTTTGTTCCCAAGTACTCCGGCAAAAAGAGTTGCCCATCCTGACTGGCACAGGACTCCACTAACAGCAATGCCCCCTGCCCGTCTGACACAAATTACATTTCTCTGGGGCAAATATTAAGCAGAGGATTGCGCTGCTCATTAAAGCTTGAGGGAGGGTGAATAGGTTGGCACCAGAAAAATTTTGCCACGGTGAATACAGCGAAACCCGGGCTTTCACCTTGATCCGTCGTGAGTTGCTTATTTTTGAAGTAACAACTAGTGTACAGCTCTGTGCATACGCCCGTAAACTTGGGTTTCCTGGTGTGCAATATCCAATGATAAGAATAAATAAACTTACAAGTACGATGAGTGACGTTTTGCTCTTCTTGGATCGAAGGTAAGAGTCAATGTCCGCATAGCTGTGTCCACCATGTAGCCGGGTGAATACATTCCTTGCACGGTCCAGCTTATTGTACATCTCCTTCATCTGCTGCTGGAACTTGAGCTCTGCTTCAAATGACAGCTGAAACAGCAACCGGCAAGCTCTGCTGTTAATGCAGAAGGCCTGAGTTTGTTATACTTTTGGCCAAATTCGGGGGGAAATATACGGCAATATTTTCAGTTAAAAATTCGGTTGTACTCGGATACATTCGTTGTAACACAACACAATGCGAGTGAAAATCTGGAAAATTTGGCCATAAACTCCTTTGCTGGGCTAGTTGGTACTGTATTATAGTATGAACTGAATTTGTGGCTAAAATCTGCATTCCCTGTTTGCATTACAGGGAGTTGGAGTCAGCACTTGTCCATGTCGTCTCTCCTCCGTGTTTTTGCGCCGTTTGCCGTTCATGTAATTCTGCCATACTTGTGTTATATTCAACACAGTACCCGAGTATCTGTCAAGAGACCTTGGGATTTTTAGCCGTTGCTACATTATCCACCACAATGAACCTAAATGCTTTGTAGCAAGTGTTTATCACTGGCACTGTGCTGCATACAAAAAAAGAACCCTGAACCTGGGGAGACACAAAAGGACGACACGACATGAAAGATTCAAAACTCGCAAGTGAAAGTTTATTTAGGTCTCTACACCACATCCAGTCCCATATACAAACTCTCCCAGTGTCCTCGAAAGAGAGACCGAAAGTTGGCTCACACAATGGGCTATACGTAGAATCTTGGTTGTACGTAGAAAATTGTTGTTGGTCTTGCGGCGTAAGACGGCCGTGTTCTTACAAATCGGCTTGCATAAAGAGCAGGCCGATCTGGAAGAACACGGTCGTCTTATGCTGCGAGACCAACAACAAGCAGCATGTGTTTTGGGAGGCTACGGCTATTCTCCCTAGTGCCCATTGTGTGGGCCGACCTTCGGTCTCGCTTTCAAGAACACTAGGAGACTTTGTGTATGGGACTGGTCATGCTGTACAGACCTAAATAAACTTTCACTTGCTAGTTTTGAATCTTTCGTGTCCTGTTACATTTTTTGTGTCTCCCCAGGTTCAGGGTCAAGGGTCAGGTCAAGAGAAAAATTAAGAAATGGCAAGTCACTACTACACGCTTATAGGGGGTTCCATGTCAATTCACCAGCATGCCACCGGTGGTTCTGGAAGCCAAACATACCGTGTCCTCATTCAAGAGGTATGATGGTAGTTTCTCACAATACTCAAGCCGCCTAACATCGTAGGATGCCTGAAGCAGCCGCTGCACACGTGGCACGCTGATGCTCAGCACTTGCCCTTCGAGGCTCTCTAATGTCTGTAAAGATAAAAAAGTTTAGCATAACCATGGAACAGGATACAAATAACTTGTAGCACAAAATGACAACCAAAGTGAGACAACAAAGCACTGGGAAGCAGTCACAGATTGTAATTCGTGTGTGATTTGTGTTCGTGATTGTGATCTTGGCCACACAGGGTGTGGTAATGCACTCAAACCTCAATACAGCAAAACGCGATTCAACGAAATCCTTGCTGCAGCAAAACTAATTTTGCTCAGCACATCAGTACAACGAAAAAAAAGGCACTGAATCATGGCAGCATATGACAGCCTGTAACGGCTCTAAGCATGGTCACCGTCGCGCGTTGTGCAAGTGAGTTACCACAAGATGGGCTGACAATATGTGCTTTCTTTCTCTCCCAGAAATGGTACGCCGATGACAAGAAACAGATGGCTTCTTCGCGGCGAGGCTCGAATGACGAGAGTGAAATTTAGAAGTAATAAGGAGCGAAGAGATCTTCAGTGCAAATACGCACATTATCGGCAACTACTCAGAATCTTAGATTGCATTAGCTTGAGCTTTCTTGCAGGAACATAGTGTACAGTGTGGTGAAAACTGCTTGTACATACCAGTGATAGACTCTCTGCATGCGAAGCACGAAAAATTACAATGACAGCCATGTCTCGGAGGGCGCCGGTCGAGTGCATAAATATGTACAACCCCCTCTAGAGTTGATAACAACACTGCTTCATATTACACAATGTGGAAATACCACTCTAGCAGTACTTGTAGAAGGTAATGGGACACGAGGTTTGAGTCATCCATATCTCAAGCACACATGTCCGGTAGCTTCCCAGACCCTCTGTCCCATTACTACCATGTGCAAGTGCCACTACAGTAGCATTTATGAGACATGCACTGTGGAACCATGTTAATACCAATAACTCTGTGAGCGGACGCACATGGTGCGCAAAATACCAATTGATGATGGGTATTTAACAAAGACTCATTGACTGACATGGAAATTAAGTTGTAGTCGTTAAGTTGTTGTGTTGAATTCCAGCAGGGAAAGGAAATTCTTCAGTCTCATTTTTATGGCACAAGCAATTCATCCAAGGTCAGCTGCAGTTCCTGCACTTACGTTCAATTCATTTAGGGCTTCATCACAGCTCAGACCTCTTTCAATAGTACCAAGAACATCGTCAGTGTCATGCAGTGCCACACACTGGGATTCAGTTGCACGACAGTTGTTTTTTCCACGCCTCACCCTCAGCCTTCGGATTTTGCGTTTCAGTGCCAGTCGGTTCATAAACACGCTCTGTAAGAGGACAATTACAAGCTAATTACTTACATCATGTGGTTAATTAAGTCACAACTACTACACAGCTCAGTGTCCCGCAATCATAGTTGTCTCGCAACGTAAGCCCCCAATCATTAATATTAGTGTCCCAAAAGCTTAACCAGGAGTGCTGAAAGCACGGTGTAAGATAATGATAAGAGGTGATGACACTCTCTTGTCTCGCCATGCGAAGGCGGCGTCCAGATAATGTTCGCTTTCCAGGCCCCCTCGCCTGATCGCCATCTGACGGTGCGCATAGCTGCCGAGGCCAAGAGCACAAGACATTCGCTTGCAACGCGGGGAAGGGCATCGGTAACATTTGGCGGTCCTGTCAGTCATACTGCGCGCCGAGAGATGGCGATCAGGCGAGGGGGCCTGGAGGGGGCCTGGGCCTGGGGCTGGCGTGGGTGTCATCACCTCTTATCTTTATCTTACACCGTGGCTGAAAGCGATGGAGATAATTAGAAGCCATTCTGAACGAAAACACTTGCACAATAGGAGCCAATTTGAATTTGAACAATGGAATGATACTGCAAGCTGCCATTGGTAGCTTTCTTTGACAATTCCCACCTTTTCCAGGTTTAAAAAAGAAAAAAAAAGAAAAAGAAAGAGACAAGGACGAAGAGACGGAACGCACATACACACGAGTTCTCAGACGCAGCGAAGTTTAATAGACAGAACGTTCCTTCTATACGTAAGAACCTCCGAATGGGAGAGAGAGAGACCAAAGTAGGCTTGTTTAGAGTGTGACCGCGAGCGGCTATCTTCAGAGATTCTCTGAGGAGCCGTCGCGACAGGTTCCTTTCTTTCCACAAAACGTCCGTTTCCTCAAAAATAGGCTTAGACCCGTGACATTCGCGTAGGTGCCTGACAAGATTACGAGACAACCAGTCTTTCTCGGCATTGGCGTTGTGTTCCCGGAGCTGATCATTCAAGCAGCGGCCTGTGTGGCCTACATAGCATAATCCGCATAGGAAAGGCACACAGTACACAACCCATTTACAGCATATGACGGAAGGGTCTCTGTGATTAACAATACAATTGTCAGAAAAGGAGGAAGTGAAACGTGTGAGTCTGTTTAGTTTGAATACATTGGTGAAAACAATGTTTATGCCAAAATTCTTAGTGACAGCTAGTATGTTGTTAGATACAGAATGATAGTATGGGATAGCAACAGTGCGGCCAGAGGGGGAAACGCTTGACTGTTGTTCCGAAGGGTTTTGAGGGAACATCTTACGCATCTACCGTAAGGCTCGTGTAGCAATGAGATGAGGATCATAGCCAGCATGCAACGATCTCGATATTGACGTTGCAGACTGGAAGCGATGTAATGAGCACAGCTTTTAGAAGTGGCCACTTTTTGGAGCGATGAAACAATGCCAAATTTTACAATCTTAGAGTAGGAGCTGCGCTGAGGAGGGAGCAGCTTTGCATTGTACTTACCATAAAACCAACAAAGACCACTTTTACAAACCAAGCTGAGATCCAAGAATCTTAGCTCGTGGGCCATGGCGAGCTCGACAGGAAAGTTTAGTTCAGGGGCATACGAAGTGACAGTGCTCGTTAGGGTTTTGGGAACCAGTGAGGGAACATTTGTTAGCAAAATGATGTCATCGACATAACGACGAATCAAAAGCATACCGCCTCCAGTTTTGGAAATTAAAGATTGAACAACACGATCAAACGAATTAAGGTGTATCTCTGCTAGTACGGGAGCCACGGAAGAGCCAATGCATACTCCTTCAGCTAGGATGAAGGATTTGCCCTCCCAGTCTACAACGGTGGATTCAAGGTAGCACTGAAGAATGGAAAGGAAATTGGCAGCAGACATGCGGCGGCTTTGGAAAGATGATACGTTGTTTTGAATTAGGTCAGCAGTTCGTTTAAGTAACAGCAGTACCTTCATGGAATATTAAAGGTCCTTGATGTCTAGAGACAACAGGAAATAGCCACACCGTGAAAGGGGGCAATACACTCTAGCAGCTCATCAGAATTTCTTAGGGCAATAGATCCGAGGAGTGGGAGTGATTTGAGAGAAGTTTGCAGAAAAATTTTGCTGCGTCTGAGAACTCGTGTGTGCGTGTTCCGTCTCACTCGTCCTTGTCTCAGTTTCTTTTTTTTTTCGTTTTTCATCATGCATCAGCTTGTCTGCATCGTCTCCCTTCTTTCGACAGTACTACCAAATGCAGGACTTGTAACCGTTCCTTTGGAAGGACTCTCTCCAGCCCAAGAGCCACTTCTTCGCTTGTCTTTAGCAATGTGCTGTATCGCTTTCTGCTCCCTCTTTTCTTTTTTTCTTGTGTGAACTGTGGCTCTCACGTTCCTTCTGCTCTCTACATTCATATACAGGGTGTCTTTGTTTAGCCGCAGCGGAGAACTTCACAGGGAGAGCGATGAGCGCTGCTATTCTACTGCTTGAGTAACACACAGGTGCCACTAATTATGTAGCACCTGCTTCTTACTGAAGTAGCATAGGGTCGTCACTCTCTTTATGAGGCGCTCTGTGGTAACATTTTTTTTATTGGGTGTTAGCGCCGCGAAGCAACTGTGGCTATGAGCGGCGTACAGATGTGGACAGATGGAGAGAGGACAGCAGGAAGGAGTGGGGGACAGGGCGATTAACTCTGTGGTAACAAAGACACCCTGTATGACGTAAGTAAGGTTTTTTTTTGTGCAACGTAATGAAGCACCAGCTCGGGGTGCAAGCTTGTTGGAATTAAATCTTTTTGATGCTTCGTTCTTTTTCCACGTTGGCACTCCTATATCTGAGCTGCCAAAGAAGACTGCACTCTCCTAAAAAGCTCACCCAGCAGCGTCTCCCATTCTCTGCCTTTGTTCCCGGCTTGGCTTTGGGCCAGGTTGTGTGTGGATGGCATTTCAACAAGCATCGTCCAAGTGCATTGTACTGTTGCTGAAGTATCCAAGGCTCCTGGTTCACAATTAGCCCGTTATCACTGCATACACGTGAACACCACACATAACTTAATTGGTCCCACCTAGAGTTTCTACGAGGGTTTTTGTTTTTAAAGGTCACTTCAGCGGCAAGTATAAACCAGAGCGACTGAAAAAAAATCTCATGCATATGTTCAAGATACCTTCAGGACAGTTGTGCAAAAAAATCGCGTTTAAGGTGGATGAAATTAAACTCCTACTGCTCAAATATTTATGTCGACATAGGACAAAGTTGTCATTAGTTCATTCAGTGGCGTATTCCGTGACTTGTTGAGCACAATTTGACGTAAATCTGTGGCCCTGAACACTGCTCTGCATTGTCAGTGTTCCACGAATAACTGAAGTGCAAAAATGAAGAAAAAAAAGACTGAAGTGCGAACAGCTTCCCCTGCCTCTATTTATTTTTTAAAACATTTTTCCTGACTACCTTGCATCCGCCCTCGATGTAAGAGGGTTGAAGGTGCTTTGGAACGGGAACGACTTTGCCGCTTCCATTCATAAATCTTTCGGCACCATGACAGCTAGTGAGGTGAATAAACACCATACCAAGCTGAGGAATGCAGGACGTCCAGCAGTTTCTGTGGTTTGTGAACTTAACATGCACATACTGCCGAAAATAAAAATTTTATTTCCCAAAACTTCTTGAGCCAAGATTTTTTTCTGTTTTATGGGGGCACCTATGTTCTTTACCTGAACAGTGAATGTCACAAAATATCAGCGCCAAAATTCTTGAGGGTGAAGCCACCGAGTGTGGATGTTAGAGCTGAAATGGCCCAAATGACACTTTCATCCCTTCCAATGTGGTTAAAAAGACGATGAACTGACTACGCAAACATGAAATAAAGCACAGACTTAACATAACAGGATGACTGAGACGTTTCCTTTCCAATCCAGGACACGAAAAGCAAATGAACCCTGAACAGGGAAAGAAGATAAGGTAGAAGCCTGAAGGCTCAAGCTGATTAATGGTTTTGTGTTATTTTTGCTCTTGGAACACGATCAACTTGGTTGGTTTTCTTCCTTTTGGTTCCGTCAGAGAACCTTATGCTAAACCAGTTCGGTCAAGAAGCTGGGCCAGTGATTTTTGAGCATCAACAAGCTGTGCAGGTTGGATGCAATCGGGATCAACAATTGCGTTGCAAGAGACACAACAAACTTGTCCAAGTCGATGCTTTGGTATTTTGTGTGAGGCATCCTGGCTTTTGAAATATAGTTCAACAAAATGAATGACAGTTGAGAATTTTACTTGTAGCAAAGCACTATAGGCATGGAAAGAACATGTCAGCAGAAGGTAAAAATATAAACTGGACAGACTTTATGAGCAGAGGATTACAGTCCCTTAGCTGCACAAAAATGTCTCCAATCTTGGTAGAGACTTGTGTACTTACTCTAGGTACTCAATCAGCTCATCTTGTAGTTGTTGTTGAAGAATTTTTTTCCATTTTTTCCGGGAGACATTGTCCGCCTAGGAGCGGCTTCACCATTGGCGAAAACTGCGGTAGCTGGAACTGGTGCGGGTGACGATAAAAATTACTAACTCTTCATGAAAAACATGGGCTTGAAGGCACTCAGGCATGAATATTTTATCAAGCAAGTCAGACATGGTTATAGATCAATACTCATATACTTCACAATTTATGGCAGGAACGGAGTGACAGATGCCTGACTATGAGAAACTAGGGAACAAAATGCAAGCATCGAGATATGCAAATGATGTCGCTATCCTTGTGGTAAATGAAACATGGCCATGGGTACAAAAGTCGGTCAATTGGTAGCACCACTTCATGCTCAGTCACCTGAAGAACAAATGTCTTGATCTTCCGTTGAAACTCCTTCTGGACCATTAGGGTGGTGAAGAGGTACCTTTCTCTGTCAGCACATATTATCTGCTTCACTTTTATGAACATGACGTCTGATGTAGGGGTGCTCGATATCAGGACATCTCCTGATTTGACATCAACGTTGTTGATGCACGCAGCAGTCATAAATGCAACCTGTGTGCCATGCAGCTCAGACGGCAGCCCAGCTGAAACCAGCCTGTTGTCAACAGTAACCGTAACAGCGTGCTGTTCAAAGTCGTCCTTAACACAGTAGTTCAGTTTTGGGGCGCCAGAGCCATTCCAAAGGCTCACAGACGAATGTACCTGGTAGAGCTCACTCACAGAGTGGGGAAGGTTCTTGAAGTTGTAGAATTTTTTTGATTTTGGGAGAGAGTTACTTGTCTCACAGCTCATTGTAGAATGATGCTTCAGTGGGCCAAATTGCCTTACCTGCTCTACCATATGCACTAGCATGTGCATCTTTGGAATGAAACTGGACACACCGTAACAGTTTACGTACACGCTGTTATGCTCAGCTATTGTAGTTTCAAGGTCGCTCAGGCACTCAATGGTCATAACTGGTGACCAGCACACCTGAACAATCTGACTGAGCAGCAGAAGGCATGACATGTGCTCACATTCTGGCACAACATTTTGTAGCATCAAAGGGAGGTGAAGTATTAACACAAATGCTACGCTGGCGGATGTCACTAACGAAAGGTCAGCTTCAAGGACTCGTGGACGATCACTTGAGCTGACACTAGGGTGGAACTGGAAGCTCTGAAGGCAGCGATTTAATGCCCTACGTGTGAGAAAGCCCACATTTCGCACGCAAAACCTGAAGAACAAAGATATTTCTTTAACTACGACTCCCTCTAGTAAAATGTGCATGGGATCGAACAAAATGTCAGTAGTCAGTGAAAAGTGATTAAATTTAGTCAACACTGAATCCCCATTTAAGCCGAAACTCGCTGAGAGTCTTTTTCGCTCCATTTCTGTATCTGCACGTTCCAGTCCCTCAACTTGCCTTTTCAGTTCACTGTCCACCCTGAGAGGGCACTGCGTATGATAGCTGTAATTTGTTATTTCTGACGAAGGTGCCTTACATGTGCGGCAGCTCAGCTGCACATTTGGACCAAATGACTCGTTAAATCCTGCGACATTATGGCACGCAAGACTGTCACCCATCAGTGCAATGACGGCCCCGTGAAATAGTTCTTCACCTTTAGCTGTCATAAAGCTAATCCCCTCTGATGACAATGCATTTACTGTCTCTATACACTCCTTAAGAAGCACTTCCTTGGCCTGTGTTGACTTCAAGCTTTTAGAATAACCGACTCCGAGCAGAATGATGTTGCAAATCTGGGAGCGGACAAAAGGAGGCATGTTCGCAAACATAATGTAAAATACAGTCAGCTTCCCCCTATTTCCCCTTTTCATTCCCAACGGGTTTGCTACTTCGATGTCATCACAATAGAGTACCAGAGTTAGGACATTCTGTTGCGTGCCTTGTAGAGCTGGGTGAGATGTAACCCGTATGCCATCATGAAAATCCTGAAGCAACCCCACTGGGGAGTTTCTTCTTACACCTCCAGAGAGCCAGCTATGGACATCAGGATGCTTCAATAAATTAGCAAGCAGATGCCTGACAGGCACATAATATGCTTTCTTTCCATCAGGTAAAGTTACCTGCTCAGGGGGGACATATATTCCACGCCTGAAATATTCTGATTTTCGTTGCCTGTCGCTGGACAGGGTCTTTATATTACAAGGAATATTCTGACATTGCATTATGTTTCCTACGGACTCAACAACTGTATCTATGGCCTTTTTTGATGTGCGATGATGCCCTTCTAGAGAACGACAAAGGTCTGAAAGAAGAGCTTCAACAGTATTGCACGCAGAGCTTTCAAATAGTTCATGTGAAGTCCCGCACGGGCTGACAGCGGTTTCTAAAACATCAGGGTCATCACCGTGAACCGTAGTTGATGAAGACATTGATTGGTTCCCTGTCATTTCACGGCAACAAGCTACGTGCTCTCTGTACCGCTTTGCATAGCGTATGTTGGCGTGGCAATGCGGGCAAACATAGGAAGTACGACTACCAGAAGAACAAGTTTTGCAGTGTACTCGGAATCGCTGATAGTTTGATGTAGAGAAGCCACAGGAACCACAAATGCTAGGCACCTTTTCTTTTCAGGAAGGTTGTGATGCTGACGGGACATTGGAGTTCTCTATTGGTTGTAGTATCTCTGATGGTACAGGCAAGACAGTAGCTACACTTGAAGTGCTTGCAGTGCCTGCAGGTAACGGCAACGCTGTAAGAAAACATTGCTGAAGCACTTTTCCTACACACCTGTTGTATGTGTAGCATCATCTCCTGGCTCCTGAATTGCAGTGGGCTCGGTTTCTGGAAAGGCCAAAGTTTCCATTACGTTCCAAGTCTGTTCGCACGAGTTAACACAAGCTGAGACAAACCTCTGCTTTCTGGGTCACCCAGGCATTCCTCTTCCAACACAAATGAGCATGTCCCTGACCAATCTCCTGAAAATAGGCGACATTGTGCCAATATGTTACATACTGCTATACAGCAACTGCTGCAGATTTGGCAAGAGAACTAATTTATATGGCTGCATCAACCCCTTACTT
The DNA here is from genome assembly GCF_037126465.1 of Ornithodoros turicata. Lineage (NCBI taxonomy): Eukaryota > Metazoa > Arthropoda > Arachnida > Ixodida > Argasidae > Ornithodoros > Ornithodoros turicata. The sequence continues at coordinate 163,837,086 of NC_088201.1, forward strand.
AGAAGAGGTGAATTATGCAGTATTCATGATGTTGTGCTATAATGAAGCAATGATCGGAACATTCATTGCAGCACAGCAAGACGTGAATTGTGAGATGATATACGTCGCCAGTTATTGTTCTCCAAGTTCGATTCAACGTTCACTAAAATGTAGCTCAGACAAACCTGTGTCCATGTGGGGCTGACGCTGCACAGTTTCTGGTCTGATTCCATGGGGTGAGGCTGTTTCAGGCCATAGAAAGATTTAGTTAGAATGCAGTTTTTTGTAAAGCTTCTGAAGCTACTCAGTTTGAAGGCAATATCACACACACACATGCAAATGAAAAAACCTGCATATGCTGCTTGCTTCTCACCTGGTGTGGACATGGATGCCTTGTCTGTGACAGACTGATCTGAGGCTGTCATGTCTCGTAGAGGAGGTGGCAAGCTTGCGAAGACATCTGAAATTAAAATTTTAAGCAGAAAATTTTCTCGTGAAAGATGGCTATATATCATGGGTGTATATCATGTGATTGCCGGCCAACGAAGCTGACTGCGATAATCATAAGAAAAAGCGAATTGATATCGATGAATTCATCCGGAGTGTGATGACGGTTGCGCCAAAGAGGAGGGAATTGGAACGACTTTGTTACTGGGGTGCCATTGCCAAAGTCCCCCGGTGAACTCTTAAATTTTGGTCTTTCTCTACACACGACCGAGGTTATCTATAAGCGAAATGTGCATCTGCATTATAATATAGGCTCTATGGAACTCTGCTTTACATTTAAACCTTGCTTCAGCTGTGGTTCCGAACATCCAGTGACAGCTCTTAAACAAAGCCCTGGCCTTTTTGGTGTCAATGTTGTATTGTAGATGGAAAAATATACCGCAGGGAATCTGAAATGCTGATAAGTGGGTCATAAAAGTGTCCGTATGCCTTCGTGAATAGGCTTCTGCTTCGGATGACTCAGTTTGAAAGTTCATACGTATTTCATGTGCATGTTTTGATTTGTGGCATGTTAGAGTCATTAGGTTGAGAAGTTCAAACATATTTCATGCGTTTGCAACGTTGACTTCTTGACTGAGTCAGTTTCGGTTTTGTTAGCCTGACCGTTTTCCATGTTAGTAAAGAGCTCGCCAACACTGCTACAAAGTCACTTTGCTCGATATTTTGGGGATACTTAGGATGCTTTTGGTATCGAACTAAACGTAATTTGCTGCTCGATGTACGTGCAACGGTTTCATGCCGTTTAGCGCCAGCTTTCCTGGTTTAAAACGCATCAGTGTATCTGCAGCCTTCAGCTCGGTTCATGCACGCAACTAACAATGCCAACTGCCGGATGTCAATCCTGTCGGCCTCCGTTATTCCAACAATGATTGTCCCTTAATGAAGGGCCTATCAGCAGTCACGTACTTACCGATCGCGGCGTGCGACACAGGTGAATGTCCACAGAACTCGCACCAGCCCGGTGGGAATGGTCCCGACCTCCAGACTTCTACACTTCTCATAAAAGACGAGCATTCGCAGACCGCACAGGCACCGCGATGTGCACCGCGCAAGTCCTTGTTGGTGCTCATTCTAGGGCATAGCCTTCGGGCCCCCACCTGTTGGAAAGTGAAAGTAGTAACTCCAAAACGTTACACCCAATCCGTGTGAGGATAAGGTATGAAACCTTACAAGGCAGTCGACTCGCTCACCTTTCTGTCTGTGCGCTCTTACGGTGTACTTCCTGGCGCATCAGAACGGGCACCCACGAAAATTCCTTACTCTGGCGTGCGACGAAAGAGCAGCCAACAAGTAAGGTTACGGCGGGAAACGCCATACAGCAGATCCGCGGAAAATAGATAGCGTAACGTAAAAAAAAAAATCGAGCGCAATGTCAACAACAACCACGAAAGAAACTTGTATCCGAATTTCAATGCTGAAATAAAAAGTATACGACGACTTTGCTATGAAGGAAACATTATCTCAGACCACTTATCATTCGCTTCCCTCACTTCGCCTCAGGCGGGGCACCGCTAAGTGAAACGGGAAGCTCTTTCGTTATGTTGTGGTTTACTTGTGTGGTCAATGAATTTGTTCAAGTCCATCAGGTACACGAAACTGATATATAATGAGGTACGCTGCGGTATGGGGTACAGCCCTCCGCCGTAATCCGGTACAACGTTATGTGACTGTTTGGTACCGAATGGACTCTGATATTGCCGGCATGGCCAGAGGATGTAACCGTACTGTACCCCCTTCTTCACGTCGTTCGCGCCGCTGCGACGGATGTGTACCGATTGCGTTTTCTGAGACCTGGTACATGTGCGGTACTCATCGGGTGGCGGATTTAGAGTGTACAGTGCGCAGTAGAGTTTTTGTGGATCCAGGAAAATTACTCACCGTTGAAGTGCTGAAGCCGGACAATTGCTCACAATCTTCGTCAGTTCATTGTTACGTAGATAATTTCTTTGTCCTCTCTCCATAACATAACAGCACATACCGAAATAATGGTGCCTTGATGTTACACGTAAGGTATGTCTGCCCAGTGTGGCGACGTGTTGCACGTGCCGCAGGGCAGGACTGTGAAAATGTCGCAGCAATGCTTCAAAGTCCTTTCGAAGCTTCCGGAGCTCTTCGTCTCGAATTCTGAGTTAATTCTTGTGATTTCGCTCTTCTTTTTGTCGCACTTGTTTCTCACGACTGCACTCTTCACGCACCAGTTCCGCTTCCAAGCTGTTCACTTGCATCTTCATCTCATGCATGCTCATCGCATGTTTCTCTATCGTCAGGTGACGTTCCATTTCGTAATCGCCTGCCTTGAATGTACATCCGAAAGCGGCCATCTTGGAAGCCTGCGGTGTTTTGCGTCAGCCGGCGCCGTGTTCCTCGAAGCTGCCCCCTCGAATATTGTCTTAATTGCAGTACTGATACGTGACTGGATAACCCTGACATCCCTGACACAGTTCCCGTGGCAGAAACAGCACTCCTGCGTACGCCTGGAACATTCATCGGTCAAGTGCCTTGGCCGGTCGGTGTTGGAGACAATGGAAGAAAACTCGTTGGGGCACGGAGTCGGACGTCGAGGGCAGGTGCGGAGGTGGTCCACACAGTTATGAGAGATGGCCGTCTGATACTTGCAGCCAAATATTGCACCAGGACAGAGCAAGAGGCTGCTTCCGTCGCAGCGAGTACATTGGGGGGCTGGCGAAGGTTCCTTGTTCAGTAAACACCTCTTGCATACGTAATGCTCACATGTGGTTGCTTTCCAGAGATCCATGGATGATGCCCCACAATACTCGGACACTCCCAACGAGTCCCGCGAAAGCGGGGGAGAAAAACGGACGGCAGGCATGTTGAGACAACGAGACGTTCGTCCGAGGGAAAGAATATATGTGCGATAGGATGCAAACGCTCGAGAAGAGTCGAGAAGAGCTCGAACAAGGAACTGTACAGCAAGTACTGATTCAGGTTGTCGAACCGGAACCGAACTGAACCAAAAACCGGAGCTGAAACGGAATTTTTTCACGAAGCGTGACCGGAACTGAACCGCTATATTTTAACCGGCCCGGAACTGAACCTGAACCGGAACTAAAGACAACTAGTGTTCCGAACCGATTCCAGAAACGATTCAGGGCTCTTCTGTATCATTTCTGGACACGAATGCCCTCTGCTCTACCTGCTCTGCACGCATCGCGCTCATGACGACAACACAATCAGTCGGCACTGCTTTGGAGATTTCATATTCCACAGCTCCACTTAGCGAGAGACGTCGCCTGTACGAATTCACCAGTTCTCTAAATGCTGCGAAACACCTGAAACTTACTGACCTCCAAGTGTTGTCCTTCTTCGCAATCTCTTACTTGCGCTTCCTCTTTAGTCGTTTCTTTAGGTAGACAAGTTAGCGACAACAACAAAAATGATGTAGCAATAATGGCAAAACGGCAAGGGTGCAGGTCAGCTGGTAGCAAATGTAGCAAATCATACTGTTAGGGGCTACGTTACGTATTTATACATGTGATAGATATAAAAAAAAAACTCCTGGAATCCATAGTCAGCGTAAAAAAAAAGATAACAGAGCGTGAAAACGTTTGCTTCCATGCATTAGAAAAGGGCGACATCTCGCGCTCTCAGGTGAGTTATGTGCAGGTACCGCCAGGGCACTACCGATGAGCATCCATTTGGGACATCGTTTCGGGTTCTGCACCGATAGCTTCCCCAGCGGTACCTTTACACAACTCACCTGGGACCGCCATGTTGCCCTATTCTAATGCATGGAACCCGCCGTTTTCGCGCTCTGTTACTTTATTTTTATTTTTTTACGCTGAGTGTGCTCCCTGGATGTTTTTTTTGTAGCTTTTGCACGCATAAATACGCCATCGTGCTCTACCAGGAGTTCCTCACGTAAGTAGACAACGAGTTACGTGCCCCGCGTAGAGGTGTGCGCCACGCCGCCGCCGCTGGGTCGTTTCAATCGGCGCGCTGCCGCCTCCGATTCAGTCGATCGGCGCATCGCTGTCGGGTAGCGAAGTTTTAACTTTTCCGTTGGCATTTTTCCCTGCATTGTCCCGATCGTTCGTTGCTTCTAGCAAACTGTAGCTTCGGCCACAGGCATGACGCTCAAAAATGGAAGATACGTGCCTTCACAAACACCGAGGAAAATCTGGAGTGTTAAAATATGTGTTTGTGTGTCATCTCCTGCCCATACTCTATCGTTGGCTGGAAAACGTGTTCTGAAATGATTTGGAAATAAACAAACAACAACAACTTTATTTCAGGATAATGGGTGGGGAGTTTCATCGCCGGGGGCGATACTCTGCCCCATTGGTGGAGGTGAAGCAGTGAATGAAGGAATGGGTCCCGTTACAATGAGGATCGAAGTCCTGTGGTGTCCAAAAAGGCGAAGAGAGCCTTGAGGACAGAGCGTTGGTGAGCTGGAAGCGGCCAGGGGACAAGCAATTTGGTGAGGGAGAGGGGACGGGAGTAGAGCTCGTTGAGGGAGGCGGAGAGTACGGAGCAGGAAGGGTGGTAGTGTTTGCAATCGAGAAGTACGTGCTCGAGATCTTCAACAGCACCGCAGTGACTGCAGTGGGGAGAGTTAACTTGTCGCAAGTGGTAGCGCCACTGTTCTGTGAAAGCCACGTCGAGGCGCATTCGATGAACTAATGCGGCGTCTTGACGAGAGATATGTGCTGGCATGCGGAAAGCGAGCGTTGTGTCAACTCTGCTCAGCATGGCGGGGGGTAGTATGTGGGTGGTCCGTTGGCGGGTAGCCAGAGGAGGCACAAGGCTTCAAAGTATGGGCTGCCGATCGCCTCTCAGCAGTGAAATATCCGTCCGTGTCCGAGACGAGAGAGCTGCTCCGGCGGCGCTGTCCGCCAGTTCATTGCCTTCGATACCGCAATGGGCGTCCTGCTTTGTAGACAAGTTTGTAAGCGGTTAACACATCCATAACCAACGGGGCGGAGGAGCCTCGGATGCCAGAATTTTCAATTGATTGCAGCGCAGATGCTCAGTCAGTAAAGACCACCCAATTCCGGTGTGGGAATGGAACGATGTGCTGCAAAAAGAAAAGTACTGCGTAGAGTTCCGCAGCTGTGGATGATGTACAATGCCAAAGGCGACGTCCTTGAACTACGCCTTCTTCGGGGATGACAAATGCGGACGCGAACTTCCCATTTCGAGATGCGCCATTGGTGTGAGCGGCGGTAGAGGTGTAAAAACTTCGTCGACGAGAGCATAAAAACTGGCTGGAAGGACTTGAGGGGGAACCTGAGCTCTGCGGACCGGGAGGTCAGGAAGACGTGGGAAGGGGGGTGGCGCAGGCAGAGACCAGGGGGCGTTCGGCGGTGTGACAATCCAAGGTGTGAAGCCGGTGAGAGCGTGGCGTGTCCTCTGCGCCACGCGATGGAAATCACTTTCAGGACGGTATCGAATTTTCCTGAGGAGAGGGTGACGGGGAACGTTCGCACGCAAACGTAGGAAGTGTCGAGCCGTTTCCCGTTTGCGGAGGACCTCCACCAGGAGTTCTCCAGCTTCAGCTAGGACTTGCCGTGTTTCAGCCATTCTTGGAACGCCAAGGCAGCGATGAAGGCTTGGGCGAACAGGGACCGAAGGGTATTGAACGATGTTGTAGGAACCCTATGCAAGACTGGAAGCCTGTTAAGCACAGTGGCCCTCACCAAAGCCGCGTGAACGACTAAGAGGAGCGTTGATGACAGCCCCAGCCGAAGCCAGAAAGATGCTGAATGGCAGGAAGCCATCGCTGCACTTCGGTTTTGAGATAGTCGGTATGCGTGGGAATAACAACGATTTAATACGAGTAACTAGGGACGAGACAATACATGTTGAAGCCTATGGCTCCAGACGAATCAGCCAGAAGAATGATCCAGGCCGAGCTCTCGCGCATCGTCTTCAGTGTCCGCAACCCAACCCACTAGCGCCACTACAATACCTCCCCCTTTAATAAGTAGAGCGATAGCCGTCTACTGAACGACGGATCCTCAAGGGGTATCGGCGTGTATTGTCGCCCGTAGGAGCCGCTTCACTTGAAGGTGCGCCAGCCTGTCCATCCCTCGGTGGTTGAACACTTAAGGACGTATGACGATTTCTGTCACTCAATGGTGGGTCCTCCACTTCGGGGAACGGTAAAGGAAATTCCGGTCCCTCGAGCACAAGATCTTGATCTGCCGTTGTCTTCGAAAATCCGCTTTCCCACGATTCCAAAGATTCCCTGAGCTTAAGATGGTCCTTATGTCGTCATGCAAGTCCTTATGTACTCGATGAATCTTCCCATCAGCATCTCGCACATGGAAGATCACTCTCCCTTCTTTTTCCATAATTTTTCCGGTTTTCCAGTGACCTTTCCTCTGCGGGTCAAGCATCCACACGCATGCGTCTTTTCCGAAAGATCGGTCCCGCGCCCGTTTATCATGACAACGCCTTTGTCGCTCTCGGGCACCCGCATCCGTTGACGCAGGAATCAGAGAAAAATCAGAAGGTCTAACAAGGTCCAACACAGACCGATAGTGCCTGCTGTTGAGCCGCTCGCAAGGTGGACGACCTGTAGATGCATGTGGTGTTACACGGTATTTGAACAGGAACTCTCTGATATTTTCTCTCCCCTCCATAGCGGAGCGAGATAGCGCTGTTTTAAACGTTCGTACGAAGTTTTCAGCTTGTCGGTTAGACTTCGGATGATATGGAGGCGTACGAACGTGATGAACTCCAAGTTCCGCAAGGAACGTCGTAAACTGCTGACTGGTGAAGGGAGGTCCATTATCTGTCACCAGAACCTGTGGAAGCCCATGCTGCACGAAAATGTCTTTCATGGCATCCATTGTCTTCGTCGCTGTAGTTGCTGCCATAGGCACCACCTCTGGCCACTTATAGAATGCGTCAATTATTATGAGGTAATCTTTCCCATGCAACTCTGTGAAGTCCGCGTGTAGCCGAAACCACGGTTTCTCTGGCGGCTCCCATTGATGAAATGGAACCGGGGACTCCTGGGCTGCAATGGCTGCACACTGATGACAACGTCTCACTGTGGCTTCAATATCTTTATCGAGGCCTGGCCACCACATGTATGAGCGGGAAAGCATTTTCATCTTTGTTTGACCGACATGGCAATCATGAAGGGTGTTCAGAAGTTGCAGACGATACTTATCAGGAACTACCGTACGTAATCCGAGAAGTATGCACCCTCTGTGAGTCGTCAGCTCCGCTCGTCGTTGAACATATGGTGCGGACTCAGGTTCGGTTCTCTCAGGCCAGCCGTTTGTAATAAACTGAATTACTTCTTTTAAACAGGGATCTTCTTGTGTCGCTTCAGCAATCCGCTTCACGGTGACCGGAAGGGTAGACATTCGAAAATCTTGCACAGCCTTTATCTCTTCAACCTCGACGTTGAAAATACCCTGTTGCATTTGCAGACCAAATTGCACATCCGGCCCTTCTGGAAGTCTGGAAAGACCGTCAGCATTTGCGATATTTAATGTCGACTTGAACTGGATATCGAAAGAATAACTCATGAGGATGATAGCCCAACGTTGCAGACGGTTTGCTGTAGTAACGGGAATGCCTTTGGACGACCCAAAAATCACCGTTAGAGGCTTGTGGTCTGTGAAGAGCGTAAACCTCCTCCCCCAAAGATATTGGTGAAATTTCTTGACACCAAAATTATGGCGAGAGCTTCCCGTTCTATCTGAGCATACCTTCATTCGGCGGGTGTCAGAGTCTTTGAAGCATGTGCGATCGGACGATCTGCGCCGTTAATACGGTAGTAAATGACGGCCCCAAGTCCTTTGGAGAACGCATCCACGGCCAGAAATATTTCCTTGCGCGGGTCATAATGTTTCAGTACTTCGACTGAAGTCAATTTCTTCTTAATCGTCTCGAAAGCTTCAACACACGACGCCGACCATTTCCATGGCACAGATTTCTTAAGCAAGTTGTTCAGCGGAGCACACACGTCTGCCAAGGAGGGTATGTATTTGCCGTAGTGCTGAACCATGCCCAGAAACGAACGTAATTCCGATACTTGCGTAGGAGGCGGCATGTTCAGTATCGCGGATACCCTTTTCGGAGATGGTCGAAATCCCTCCGCTGTAACAACATGACCAAGGTACTCAACCTGTTGCTGCATGAACGCACACTTCTCTTTTTTCAGTGTGAAGCCAAATTCACGTAGTCGCAATAAAACCTGCTTCAAGTTTTCCCAAGTGTTGGTGGTCGTTCTCGCCAGTTACAATAATATCGTCCAGATAACAAGCCACTGAGGGTATTCCAGCAATCACCTGTTCCATGATACGTTGAAACACCGCTTGGGCAGACGCGATTCCGAACGGCATTCGGTTGAACTGATAGAGACCCTTATGAGTGTTGATGACCAAGATTCTCTTCGCATCTTCATCCAGCTCCATCTGGAGATACGCCTCGGACAAATCTAGTTTGGAAAATTTCTCGCCCCCGTTTAGCGTTGCCAAGAGTTCCTCTGGCCGTGGTAGGGGATATTGCGTAATCTCGATCGTCGCCAGTTGAGATAGTCGGTATGCGTGGGAATAACAACGATTTAATACGAGTAACTAGGGACGAGACAATACATGTTGGAGCCTATGTCTCCAGACGAATCAGCCAGAAGAATGATCCAGGCCGAGCTCTCGCGCATCGTCTTCAGTGTCCGCAACCCAACCCACTAGCACCACTACAGGTTTCAAAGAGCTTAATGTGGTGAGCCCAGCGCAGGTGAGAGTCCAGGACCACACCAAGGAAGCCATGGGAACGCACAGGCTCGAGCTTCCGTGTACCAACCCAAAGAGGGAAATTACTCGTAGCCTTGTGGGTGAAAGGGAGCTCGACGCACTTTTCGGGCGAAAGGTCCTTTCCAAGTCGCGTAATATTGAGATGAACGTTGTTTAAGGCTTGTCGTAAACGGCGCTGAATGGCTGGCCGTGACTTGCCTACAGTCCAAAGCGCAACGTCATCGGCATACACGGTGAATGCGACCTTCCGTGGAACGATCGATTTCAGTCCTGCCATGACTACAGGACTGAGAATGCTTCCTTGGGGTACGCCTTGATGGACAGGGTGCTTGGGTCTTTGGCCGTGGGATGTGCGGACAGCGACAGTTCGGTCCGTAAAGAAATCGTGAAGCCAGCTGAAAAGTCGACCACATACTCCAAAAGACCGCAACCCGGTGAGGACACAGATGTGCGAGACGGTATCATAGGCACGCTTAATGTCCAGGAAGACCGATACAACGATCCCCCGATGAGCACGAGCATATGTTGGACGGTAGCGACCAGATCGAGAACTGGATCCATAGAGCTTCGGTGGCGGCGAAATCGAGCCATTTCCTGAGGGAACGCACCTTGTGTTTCGAGCCACCAGTCGAGGCGATGCAAAACCATTCTCTCCATCAGTTTGCCCATACAGCTTGTCAGGCTCACGGGACGAAAAGATGATGGGACATTTGGGGGTTTGCCTGGTTTCAGGATTGGAACAACTAAAGCCTCCTTCCAAGTAGATGGTACGGATTCCTGTCGCCAAGACGTATTATAAACATGAAGGAGAGGTAGGAGTGACGGCTCATCAAGGTGTCGCACTGCGGCGTAAGTGATTATATCTGGTCCTGGGGACGATCGCACATTCACAAGTTTCAACGCAATCTACAGCTCAATGAGGGTAAAGTCGCGGTCCAGAACCGGCGGTGGACTGGGCCAGTCTTAGTGGATTTCTGTCTGCAGGTTCTGGACGAAACTGTGGTGTACTGCAGACGTTGAGGCAGCCGCTGGTGTCGTTAGGACGACGGAGAAATCTGTCGCGAGCGTGGTTTCCAACCGAGCGAGCAACCTCGGAAGGTTTCCAACGTTTCTCTATGTTTTGGAAATAAGTAAGGTATTTACCTTTGAAAAATTATGTTTATTAAATTAGGCAACTTGACGTTTATTATATTTATTAAATTAGGCAACTTGACGTTTATTATATTTATTAAATAAGGCAACAGAGGCGACGTTTTCGAAAAATAATATATTTTGATTTGAACTGGACGATTTCGTTGTGGCACGTAACCCTTCCAAATCCGTAATCTTTAATGTCTAAATAAGCACTGCGTTGATCTGAAGCCACTGAAAAGTGATGTTGTTTATCAAAATGACACGAGAAGTGCCGTATGTCTGACAGGAGCAGGCAGTTTCGGTTTCGCTGTGGTTATTCGTTTACCCTCCAAAATGGTACTGCTCGCGCTGAAAATACCTTCATGGTATAACATATCCCTTCTTTCTACCCCATGTTTCATTGGTTTTGACAAACTCCCTGTGAAAACCAAGAATACGGGTGACAATCAGCTAGTTAGGTTTTCCACTCAGGTTCCTTGGCCAGGAAAATGGCTCCATGGAAGAAATGTTGCTGCTTTCTGTGACAGTAAGTGTGGAAAGGTTACAATAGGTTATCAACTGTTACGTAAAAAGAAAGAAAGAAAACAGTCCAATAATAAAACAAAAGTCTGCCCCACAGGTCAGGTCGTGTTGCTATCCAATTGATGCATGAACAACTTTACTATCCGACACCAGTTCTGCCAGGATTCTCGGGTAACTGTGAAGCATTAAAATAAATAAATAAATAAACACAAACAACAACATTAGGAATCGTCGTACGCAGGTGATTATGTGTCCCGTACTTATTTGACTTATATGATGATGTTGGCTGAACTCGAGTATTGCCAAGTTGCATATGCCAAGTTTTTGTCAGGTGTGCCAGGTTCAAAGACTGCTGTCAATATAAAGGCGAAAGATTCTGCTGTCTGAACATGTCTCCTTTTCTCTTTTTTTTTGGTGAACGTACTCCGTTCAGGTCCCTTCAGTTGTTTTTAAGAAGAGTGATCTACTTTCCGTCACAGGTATAATAATTGCATAAAATAGACATTCTTGTTCGTGACTGAGGAACCTGTCTTGAGAAGGAAGATGTCTCTATTAGCAGATATTTATTGCGGGAATGTACCTTGTAGACATCTGTGGGTGCGAGAAAAGACAAAGAGGCTCGGATTGGTATGAATGGGCTTACATATTCTTATTTTTTTTTATCAATTTAGGGTTGCCACCTGTTCGGATTTCACCCGTACAGCCCGGAAATTCAAGGCTTACGTTCGGTGTCAGGGTGAAGGTGTAATCCGGACATAAAATGTTCGGCAATTTGGCAAAGTCGTATAAAAACCTTACGGCTTCGAGTTCTCCGTTTGCGTCAACGTCATCAAAGATTGACCGATAGCTAAATTGAGCAATCAAAGCTACGTTGATCCACACGAAGATACCGTAAAGAGCCTATTATCAGAACCCTCTGTGCCCAGTATTCATCTTTCCAGACTAAATAATTTGATACAGTCCTTCACAATTCACTTCGTCCAATTCATGGCGGGGTAAAAAATGCAGGGTGGCTTGGCAGTAACAGCTTCCCATAGAACACATAGTTTGAGACAGTTCACACAGCATTGGGCACAACGCAAATAAAATCACAGGACGAATAAAAATGCAACGTTATGCATTCCAGCTGTCCAACAGGGGCCTTCCTGCTTGTCTCGCCTTTCAGCGTGACCGAGCTAGCTGCCGTGGACTTCTACTCGTTTTCCGCATGACACCCAGATATTTGTATTGTGAGCTATCTAAAGCAACGTTTGTCTTAAGAAGGAAAGCTGTTCAGACACCGTATTAATTTAAAAGACCTACGGACATAAAGTCCACTGTATTGGCACCACTCAAGGCACCAAACGCGAAAATCATATTTTATTCCGATGCTTGTTCTGTCGCTCTCTGTGTTCCAAAGAAAGGGATATGTAAGTAACGAGATCAAGCAAAAAAAAAAAAAAAAAACAAACTACGGATAATCATCGATGCAAAAGCGCGCCAAAACTGGAGTAACCTTGACAACGCGCGCGCGTCCGAGTCTCTGGAGAGGCAAGCGTACCGGCGCGTGCCAGAGGTGGAGGGGAAAATATCTGCGTTTTTCGAGGGCTTCGTCAGAGGAGGCACAGTAAAGCTGGATTCACACATGCGTTTTTTGAACGCGTTTCGCGTTCGCGGCGCCGCGAAACGCGAGCCGCGGAGCGTTTCCAGCCGCTTTTCGAGAACCGCTCCGTGCTGCAGCTTCGGAGGGCAGAAACGCGAACGCTTTTCATCCAGCCAATCGGAGCGCTCGGAGGAGTGAGGTGGCTTCCTTTTGGCGCCGGCGGGCAATGGCGGGCCTCCCGATACCGTGCTGGGATCTTTTGTCATTTGTGCGTGTGTATGTGTTTGGTGCTACCGCGTGAGTAAATTCCTTGTCACCAATAGCTGTTTGGTGTCTGAGCTCTCAACGATGAGCTGGGAATTTGCGCAAACAACGGAATCGACGAAAATAAATACGACTTGTGTGTGACCGTGTTTTGGTCGTCAGTAGGTAAACATGTGTCTCGCTTTTTCTGCCGTTCTTTCTCTGTATTGTGTCGCGTTTGTCGTTCCAACGATTGATGATTCCAGCGGAAATGCTTCACGATAATTATAAAATGGAGAACATGCTTCACAATGTAAATTTTGAGGAAGAGAGCTGGAAGTGTCCGTACAATCTTGACGTAGCAACAAGAACGAAGCGCGTTTTCAGGATGGCGGCTCGGCTATGTGTGACAGGCCCCTCTCGGCGGCGCCGCGAACGCTGAGGCGGCGCCGCTTTTTGAAACGCATGTGTGAATGAGCCTTAAGCGGGTTTCGCCGCCGCGAAAATAGTGTCGCGGCTGGCATTTCCCGCCAAATTCCGGCTATTTACTTTACATTGGCTCCGGTCTCCCACGTGACCTTTCTCGATCATGATTGGCTGAGGCTCATTTAACCGGTGAATTCGCCCGCGTTCTTTTCTCCGAGGCCCCGACCCGTCTGACCGTTGTGTAGCTGGCGTCTACGTGGGCAGATGGTGACTTCGTTTCGTGGATTTCGAAGATGTTCGAGCCATGGACGAACGCCTGAATGAAAGGTAAGCAGACAAACGTATGATGCATGTCAGTGATCAGACGTTTAATACTGTCACCTAACTGTGTGCATGGATGTACGCCTTGTCCCGTATTACATCACTTTCTGCCGGTTATCAGTCATGATCTGGTTGATGATTCTGCGTGGCGTTACTTGTTGCGCTCTGTTCCGCTCTGTTCCGCTATTTGAACGTGTCTGATGTTTAATACACTGGTGTGCATGAAAACGAAAACAGCATGCATCGCGTAAGCCGGACTCCTCGAATTTTGTCATTAGTCGACATTAGGCGCGTAATGATAGCATGTCTTCATATTCATATAGCGTATTCAGCCAATTAACGTTGCCTGTGCTCGGGTTTACCATATCATTAACAGGTTCCTTTTTTTTTATTCAGACATCGACAGCTGTTCGTGTCCGTGCGATCCGCGAACATGTGGCCCCTGTCACCTGAAAATTCTACAGTTGTGCTGGGATGAAGCGGATGGCTTCTGCGACTCATCACGTGCTATATATATGTATAATAATATTTAGTTTCTCCAAAGCGAATAGGTTCCCTTAAATTGTAGGTTCCCTTAGGTTGTATAATATGATAGTCACGCTTTCTGTTGCTCGGCACTATTTATTCTTTATTTATTCTGCAGTATTCCGTAATAATCGTGTAGATTTACTTCCATTCAAATGTTGCTTCTTGTTTATATGTTTACCGTGTCAATAAATTTCTACACGTGAATTCCTTTGTCTTCTGGATTTTCATTTTCTGCTTCCCGACAATATTAGCAGATGGCCAGGCGAAGCGCTCGCAACAGGCCGGGGGGAGTGGGGAGATATTTCCAGTGAGAGGGTGTGTGCATGGATGTACGCCTTGTCCCGTATTACATCACTTTCTGCCGGTTATCAGTCATGATCTGGTTGATGATTCTGCGTGGCGTTACTTGTTGCGCTCTGTTCCGCTATTTGAACGTGTCTGATGTTTAATACACTGGTGTGCATGAAAACGAAAACAGCATGCATCGCGTACGCCGGACTCCTCGAATTTTGTCATTAGTCGACATTAGGCGCGTAATGATAGCATGTCTTATATAGCGTATTCAGCCAATTAACGTTGCCTGTGCTCGGGTTTACCATATCATTAACAGGTTCCTTTTTTTTTATTCAGACATCGACAGCTGTTCGTGTCCGTGCGATCCGCGAACATGTGGCCCCTGTCACCTGAAAATTCTACAGTTGTGCTGGGATGAAGCGGATGGCTTCTGCGACTCATCACGTGCTATATATATGTATAATAATATCTAGTTTCTCCAAAGCGAATAGGTTCCCTTAAATTGTAGGTTCCCTTAGGTTGTATAATATGATAGTCACGCTTTCTGTTGCTCGGCACTATTTATTCTTTATTTATTCTGCAGTATTCCGTAATAATAGTGTAGATTTACTTCCATTCAAATGTTGCTTCTTGTTTATATGTTTACCGTGTCAATAAATTTCTACACGTGAATTCCTTCGTCTTCTGGATTTTCATTTTCTGCTTCCCGACAATATTAGCAGATGGCCAGGCGAAGCGCTCGCAACAGGCCGGGGGGGAGTGGGGAGATATTTCCAGTGAGAGGGCATGGAGAGGGCACGCAGCGCACATGCGCAGTTCGATCAGCCAGCGCGCGCTTTTTGGCGCCGTTTTCCGGCTACTTTGTTGTGATTCGTTACGGATGATCACGTGGTAAGGGATGCTGTGGTTTTCGTGGCGAAACTGTGGAAGTTACAGCTGCACTCCACTGGCCTTGTGGCGTGCAATTTGTATTCCTCATTCTTTCAGAGAATGGTGTTTTTGTTACTTTCTGCAACTTTCTTCGAGTTCAGTGCCACTAGGAATCTTGCTATGGCTTTGAGAAAGTGTTGGTGGTACCTGTCATTGTCCCTGCTTGCTAAGAGATTCATTTGTGTTTCTGCGGCAAGTACTCATAATGAAAAGGTGTTGTGAACCACGAACAAAAATAACGGATACATCCACTCACGGTTAAGACAGTAGTTTTTGTTCACTACGCTCTTCTGTCACAAAATTTTACGTTTTAGTGCGGATAAAATAACGGAATTACTCGAGAACTGGTTCACATTAACTTACTGCCTCAGGAGTATTGTGGTTTCATTGGGGGTGCAATGCTGATAGACGGCTGTTTTTTGCTTTGGGATATTGTGTGTATAATGTCACGCGTCAAGATGTCACTTTGCGTTATGCGAAACTGTTCTAAAACCTCTATCGAGTCAATCCATTATTCGCTAGTGCATTACACCGTTTAATTTTTACCACTTTTTAGAAAACGTTATGGTTTTGGTTGTTTCTATGTGAACGCGTGAGTAGTCCGTGTACATCTGGAA
The DNA here is from genome assembly GCF_037126465.1 of Ornithodoros turicata. Taxonomy (NCBI): domain Eukaryota; kingdom Metazoa; phylum Arthropoda; class Arachnida; order Ixodida; family Argasidae; genus Ornithodoros; species Ornithodoros turicata. The sequence continues at coordinate 163,852,904 of NC_088201.1, forward strand.
TTCATACGGGAAGTGTACTGCATGTAGGGTGTTGAGAGTAACTGTGTGAAAAGAAATGAGATGAAGGTGCGCTACGGAAAATCCTGTGTTTTTCTGCGTTTCTGTGATTAGGTATGTTTCAATACAGCCAGTATGTTTCAACCAACACGCCTTTTTCGTTTTATTTCCGCTATGCGATCAACGACATTTATCCGCAGAGAGCTATTGCCATGTACTATAATTAATTTTATAACATCTTACTTGAAAGAAATTTAATTTCTTGAATGTGACTACGAAATTTGCCAAGGTGATGTCACGTTGTTTGCCAGAAAGGTTAAATATTTCATGTCAAATCTACCCCATTTCATTACGAAGTACATTCCCTACTAGAATGGTATTGAAGTTGGTAATACAATGATAACTACAATGGTAATTTGTCTGTATCTTTACCGAATCTGCGAGTCTCCCTCTCTGCCCGACGATTTTGTTCAGCGATTATCATTGTATCAGGTGAAGTCGAGAATAGTCCAGTAGAATGAGATACATGTTAGATGCGCTTTCTGTCTATGAGAAGAACGTTACATACACTTCGGAGTTCAGTTGACGCGATTGAAGATTTTGATTAAAATGGATAAAGAATACCACCGTCATGCCGAATTGCGCCGATTCACGCCGCCGCCGCCGCCGAAAAAATAGTATCGGCGCGCATCTGTAGCCCCGCGGGCCTTCCACATTCGAAGGCGGTAGCTACCATAGGAGACATTGAGCACGCAACACTGTGCCGCTTGTACCGCCAGCATGTCTCGACTAAAACGAAACTATAGGGAAATCGGCAGCGCACGCAATTTAGTAGACGCCGGAGCAACGAACAACCGCGAGCGTGGGGATCCCGGAAAGAAGCGCGTTGACGGAAGAACACGAAAGGCTTCAAGAGGTGAGTGGCTTCCTCAGTTATTAAAATACGCCTATGTAAAGGCCGTGCGAGTCGCCATCGCTGCTGCGGTCGTTCTTGATTATCGGTTACAGCTCGTCAAAAACAAATATGTTGCGATTTCTTTTAAGCACAAGTTGTGTTGCGTTCGTTCAGGCGATGAACGAAGGATTCACGATCACCACAAAATAAAGATCACCTCAATTATTCCTCTGTTTATACAACAGTATACTGACCAGGCGGACGCTCTCATGCACGACAGTACTACCGTTTATATATAGCAGTGACTAATGTTTTCCCATTTCTTCGCTTTTCGTTTTCATGTCATTCGCAGGTACCATTCGATACACACGATACTCTGGTAGAAGATCTCGCATCATCTTCCCTACACTTTAGCGTAGTTTCGGAGAGTGCGGATGCCTCCCCCACTATACACTTGCTGAACCGTTATGAACGCGTATGAACCGGTTCGAACCGATTCGAAGCGTTATTCTCTACGCTCCGTAAGTGAACCGGAACCGAGCCGAAACGTTTGAACCTGAACCCGAACCGAACCCGTATTTTTTGCGGTTCGACACCCTGCTGAAGATATCGGGTTTCGCATGAAGCGTCTGCAACGGGGGTTCCGGGTCGTGCTCGAAAAGTTGGTTCTCACTTTTGCGTCGCGCACCGATGCGTGCAACCTGGTCGTGCGTTCGACGACGTAGCAGACGCAAGTTCATCCGTCGCCATGTCCACACTAGCACGTACGGACGTGCGTCCGTCGGCAGAATTAACAGCAACCAGCGCCCCCACATTGCTTCTGCGCATGCTTATTGGAGAGGCAGCGAGCGTTTTGCGTTCTGTTGCTCCACGATATGGCAGATATGGAAGGCCAAACGCTCAGTGACACTTTTGCTGGTTTTCCTGATAGCTATATTGAGACATCCGACGGCATAAATTGGGCCGCTGTAGCGCAGTACACCTCCGCTGCCTTGCTCCTACAGCGGAAGTTAAAACAAACCAGAACATGGGTGGGGAGCATTCTGCGCAAAAGAAAGCCGTACGGTGAATACCACCACCTCGTGAAAGGCATGCGCGACAGTTATAAGGACTTCTTCGAATACTTTAGGATGTCAGAAGAAAGGTATGTCATTCTCAATTTCTTGATTCCACACTGAGCTGAAGTATTTTCTACACCCATAATGTTACGCTCCGTACTGGAAACGCGCGTTTGGAATTTCACGGGTATGACACCATATGTTCCCTGGTGGACCCACTAATTCGGCGCCAGAACACGCAGTTCCGCGAGTCCATCTCCCCAGAGCAATGACTATCTTTCACACTACTGTAATAACGTCAGACACTCTTCCACGTACCTCCAATCACCAGTGTGCAAAACCCACGGCTATAGCATATCCTCACCTGTGTTTGAAGTCCAGCGACAGCCATCAAAATCTTAACCAAAATGGCTATCCGATTCCCCCACTAAGTTCCGGTAAACCATTTCAAAAAAGGAAAAGTGTTTTTATGGCTATCATTGCTTCAGTCTCTTCCAAAATATGCCTTTCAAACGTTCTTGTTGCAGCTACCTGGCTCATGGATCTTCAGTGAGGATAATCGCAAAGAATTACCGAATTAGCACAACTGCAGCAAGTTTCATTGTGAGGGACACGTGTAAGGCCTTGAAGAAGGTATTGATGCCACTTTACATGCCGGTACGTGCATTCTTTATGAGCAAATTTTAGCAGATATCATGTTTCGTGGTTGTTCCATCTACTTGGCTCAGAGAGTGGTCAAACATTGCTCTGTTGTGTACTGCAGGAACCAACAGCACGGGCGCGGACGGCGATTGCTGGAGATTTTTGGCAGTTGTGGGCCTTCCCTAACTTGATCGGAGCTATACACGGCAAGCACATTTCGATACAGGCTCCCCCAGATGAAGGCTCTGCATTTTTCAACTACAAGGGCAGCCACAGTGTCATTTTGATGACTTTGTGCGATGCAAGGTACAGGTTTATAATGGTAGACGTTGGGGAGTGTGGGTCTTGGAGTGACGGTGGGGTATTTCGACACTGCGAAATGGGAAAGAAGCTGAAGTCAGGTGGCTTCTCAATTCCTTCTTACAAAGAACTCCCAGAGTCGGATGTCAAAATGCCACTTGTTGTTGTGGGGGACGCTGCATTTCCGCTCATGACAAATTTGATGAGGTCATACCCGGGCACTAACCTGCCCCTCCAGAAAAATGTATTTAACTACCGTTTGTCAAGGGCACGTCGCACTGCGGAGAACACATTCGGAATATTGGTCTCCAGGTGGAGGATCTTGAGACAACCAATTGAAGCATCGCTGCAGACGATTAATGCATTAATCGTCTCCAGCGATGCTTCAATTGGTTGTCTCGAGAAATTATTCTCACACAGTGACCCAGACAATATCATGATATTGTCTGGGCCACTGTGTGCCGGCATAATTTCTTAAGGCCGCCTGACATAGAAGAGAGGGATAGCCTACACTGCCCGCGAGGATATGTAGATTACGAAGAGAGGGATGGAACAGTGCACGATGTAATATGGCGAAAAGATGGTAGCCTTCCTAGTGTACGACGTCAGGGCAGTAACATGTATGCAGAGAACGCTAACGAAGTTCGAAACACATTTGCAAGCTTTTTTGTTCGAAGACTGGTGAAGTCGAGTGGCAGTACAGGATAGTTATCCGTGGTTCGTCACCCGAGAGTGTTGCAGCAACACTTTGGGTGCTATTTATGTTAATGTTAGCCAGAAGTCTAATCGTTCCTTCCACTGAGGTTGCTTTTGGGGAGACAGACTTGCCAGGTTTGCCCTGTCCTGTTTTTGTCAAGTACGTATAAACTGTGTGCATGTGTCTAACTTAAACTGTGTAAAACCTTGTTCCCATGACGTTGCATATTGTATCTCAAACCAGTATTTATTGATTGCATTCATTGTCATCAAACTCAAGGTCGAAACGGACCTCTTGTATTCGCGAGCTTCTTTTATTTTCGTTCGACAGTGCTTTCATGTTGCCCCTGTGGCTCAATAAAAACTTTGTGTCATCATCATCTGCATTAACATGAGGTGCCGGCTGTGGCTCCCAGCCAGGGCCTGTGTCAAACTTGTATCCCCTGATGCCTTCACTTTAGACGGTCTATGTGTTGGGACAGTAGGGTGTTTCATTCCTTTCTTCCTGATTTGTTAAACCTCTATGTGTCAGATTTTTCAAAAGTTTGCCCAGAAGTCGCGTTGAGGGACTATAGTAGCGTTGCATTGTACATGTACAGTCTATAGAGTGTCGTATTTAGCTGCACCATGTATTAAAAAGAGTGTTAGATTAGGACACGATATATCACTCTTCACCAAAAAGTAAATTCTAAGTTTATTGCTCCTGCTCACTGTCTTCCCCAAATTCCAAGTCAAACAGTAGCTTCTGAATTTGTAGCTGGGCGAGCCTCTTCCTTTCTTCTTTCCTTTTTTCTTTTGTTCGTTAGGGCCTTAAACCTGTCTCTCAAACTCAGTAAAAACATTGCGTCGCAGTCGTCTGCATCAATCTGCAGGCGTGTGCTGCGACCGCTTGCCATCCCTTTAGTTGCTGCGGGTAGTGCCTGTGCCAGGTAACTTGTGTCTGACACTGTTTTCCGTTTTGTTGGCCTGTGTGATCGAAAGCTGGAAGACTCATTCCTTTCCTCTTGATTTCTCAATCCTCGGAACGTGTCGGACACCTCAAAGGTTTGACCTGAGCTGCTCTAGGAGAAGGACAGCAATATGGTATTGTAGATATATTCTGTATCATATAGCAAATTATGGTTGAGAGGTCTCATCTCCCTGGTGTTCTCTTCGTTGCTTGTCTGATCAGCTGAAGCAGATGGCTCCTCGTGAATCATTGAGAGGAGAATGCCTGCATAACAAATCATTGTACTACATGTGATGTGGTACATGGGAAATGCAAATACAATGCATATTGTTGACTGAGAAGAGTAATATTGCCACGTATCGTCTTTGGGGCGACCACACTCAACAACAACAACAGGCAACGAGGCGTCGAACGACGGGCTGCGGCCCGCGACACGTCACGCTACATGGCAAGCGATCCTTCTGGAAGCATCTGCTCCTTCGCTCACATCAATCTCAAGGACGGGCCGACGACCTTGGAGTGGCGTCTGTATTTCCTCCTCTCCAAAGACTCGCGCTTTCTACAATGTTCGCCGCTGTGCATAAAAGCTTGTGAGCTCCCAGTCCGAGCATTATTCTTTATCTTAGTTCTGTTTAAGAGCTATTCCTCTGGTATTAATCAGCTGAGCCGCTTGATAAAGCATTCGCCGATTATTCGCCGTCTCGCTCGTCTGTTTTCATCCGTGACATATCTGGTGGAGGTGCGGGGTAATCCCTGCTCGACGGCCTGAAAGAACAGCAACTACTGAGTCGAGGAAAGCGTGGTCTACCTGCGGAATTCGGCCCATTGGGACCTCCAACCCGCAAGATGACGACTGCGGACAGCACTACCCAAACGGCGCAGTCGGTCACCGTGCCTGTCGCCCCTGCACGATCGCCGAAAACATTTACCGGAGAACTTTATGACGACGTTGACGACTGGCTCGACCATTTCGAGCGGATCGCTGGGTTGAACAGGTGGAACGACGACCACAAGCTCGTCAATATCTACTTCCTTCTTGACGGGACGGCGCGGACCTGGTTCGATAACAGGGAAACCTCTCTTACGTCTTGGAACGTATTTAAAGACAAGCTCCGCGAGGCGTACACTTTTGAGCAACGAACGGAACTCGCCGAACAACTGTTCCAGAGTCGGGTACAGCTACCAAATGAAAGCGTCACCGGCTTCGTTGAAGATGTCCTGCGGCTTTTCAAACGAGCTGATCCGAAAGCCTCCGAAGAAAAGAAAGTTCACCGGCTCATGAGAGGTGTGAAAGAGGAGATTTTTCACGCCCTATCCCGTAACCTACCCACGACGACAGAAGCTTTCCTGACGGAAGCCGTCAGGATTGAGAGGGCTTTACTGCCCCGGTTCACCGTCGGACAGCGACCTCAGGACTACCAAACCTTCGCCGCGCCTACAGGCTTCGACGCACACTCCCTCAGGCAATTGATCCGAGAGGTGGTTCGGGAAGAAGTACGAGCTCTCCTCCGCCCAGAAGAAACAGGAGCTCCTTTGACCTCCATCGGGGCGATAATCAAGGAGGAGGTGCAGCAGGCACTCCAAGCGCCGCCGCTCGTCGCTGAGGTACCAAAGCCAACCTACGCCGCCGCACTACGACAGCCACCACAGGCAGCGCGGTACGGCAACAGCTGGGCGCATTCGCGAACCGCCCAACCTGCACCACTCAGCTACCCGCCACGCGCACAAGACACTCGCAAGACAGACGTATGGCGAACGTCAGACCAACGTCAGGCCGCTTTGTTACCACTATGGCGAAGCCAATTACGTCTACCGCCGCTGCCCGTACCGACGACCGGGTCTACCCGGATTTTCACCCGACGCCCCCCGCCCTCAGCGCGGTAGTCGCCCCGCCGCAACTGAAGACTATCTACGGCAGTAGAATGCTTCTGCTGGCTCACGACGCGACCTGTCCCCAAGTGTCCTCCACCGCAGCAGATCGCCAGGAAGAGTACGTCCACCATCCCCGGCAACACGACCTGTGTGGCGCAGCCCTAACCGGGAAAACTGAAGACTGCAGCTCCGGGAGGTGAAGCTGCGGACCGACGAAAAGTTACAATTTCTCCCACTCGACGAACAGGAACGTAGCACCGCCGCGACGCTCGAAAAATAACCAATAACCTGCAAATACTCATCGACGGCCGCCGAAACTGCTGTGGAGCGAATCCCGCATAGCCGACACAAGCCGAACTAGGCATCGAGACGATGCCACGTATCGTCTTTGGGGCGACCACACGCAACAACAACAGGCAACCAGGCGTGTAATGAAGGGCTGGGGCCCGCGACACGTCGCGCCACATGGCAAGCGATCCTTCTGGAAGCATCTGCTCCTTCGCTCACATCAATCTCAAGGACGGGCCGACGACCTTGGAGTAGCTTCTGTATTTCCTCCTCTCCACCGACGCGCGCTTTCTACAATGTTCGCCGCTGTGCATAAAAGCTTGTGAGCTCTCAGTCAGAGCATTATTCTTTATCTTAGTTCTGCTTAACAGCTATTGCTCTGGTATTAATGAGCTCAGCCGCTTAATAAAGCGTTCGGCGATTATTCGCCGTCTCGCTCGTCTGTTTTCATCCGTGGCAATATGAATATTCATTACTTAGTGATCTACTCTATAGTTCCGCACTTTTATGCTTCCATCTTTTCCGAAATATCAGCTAATGGGAAAAACCAACGTTCTGTGCACAAGCACGCTCATACAAGCAGGACAACTTTCAAATGTACACTTACTAGTTTTGTGCAATTGTATATTGTATAATTTTATGTGCTGCTTGTGATATAAATATTGTGTGCATGTATTATATTTATGCATAATATATAATGTACATATATGATTACTGTTTACTGTTACTCATCTATCGTTTACTGCACTCTTACTTTCACCTAACACTCTGTGGTGTAGACACCTTCTGGAGTGGCTCTACTGTGATGCTCCGAAGTGTTCCCGTCGTCCACAGTGTTCTGTTCCATTAGCCTGGTTATGAGCAGAAGATGATTACATATTTTTTTATGCTTACTATATAAAAGGTTTCTATTCACAACTTCAAGGAGACCATGATTTAACTGTCGAGCACTTTCATTAAAATGTCCTACATCAAGAAAATAATACAGTCAACCCTCGATTTATGAACCTTCGATTTATGAATTCCCTCGCTTTATGAACACTAGCACGAGGAACCAAACTTTTTACATGCATTTTTCCCTCGTTTTATGAACCTCGATATTCGAATAATGAATGGAATTTCTGGGAACCAACTAGGAGCTGCCCAGCGCTTTTGCCCTCAATTTATGAACGGGTCGTTCCGAGGCCAACAAAAACCTTCAAAGGGATTATTCGTGGTCTTATGAATGACGCCTGAACAGACAAAACGTTTTTCAGGTATTGCGCCCTCGGTTCTTAACCCCTCAAAATCCGAACAACAAACAGGTTTTTGCAGAAGTGTTCCTGACCTCAATTCATCAATAAGGTGTCCGCTGTCACCCGGAGATTAATAAAGGTAGGTTAAAAAACCCAGAGGAAATCCGAGACCAGTTGAGTGCGAACGTGCTGACATCGCCTCTTTCCAAGATTGACACAGCGGCATGGTCCAAAGCAAAATTACACTTTTTAGTATTGCATAATAAACAGAGTGTGAATGCGCTAACATCTGTGCTTTGTGAGATTTATACAGCAGAAGGCATGGTCGAAAGCAAAATTACACAATATGTTACATTGTAAACACAATACCAACTCGGAAATACTGTTCCATTTGCTCGATAGTACTTACTTAAAGGAATTTTCGATTTATGAATCCCTCGATTTATGAACGATTTTTCGGGGAACCGAGGGTGTTCATAAATCGAGGGTTGACTGTACTACGTTATCTTAAGAAAGTACACTTTCCTACAAGTACCATCAATAAGGTGGTAGCTGTGCAGTCTGCACTTTGTCGTTGTAATTCCGTACGGAAGAAGTTTGTGATAGAAATTCCGCATAACTCTGTGATCAATGTGAGTGGTTCTTGCTGTGCAAGTAACATGGTTGAAATTAAGGAGAATCCCTCGCTTAATTGGGACGTAGTTACACAAGCTCGCAGTGCGTAGTTTCAGGACGTTATTGCTGCAGTAATACTTACCTTTTGCTCTTGAAATGGGACTTGAGGAACCCCAAATACTTGTACAGGGCCGATCTTGAAGTGACAACTTCATCAACGCCGGCACCGCTTCTGGGTCCATCATCTTTTAGATGCCGATTTTCTCGGGCATATCTGTCACGGATGGTCCTCCACTGGTTTTTGCACTCTTCCGCTGCGACCAGTTACATAGAACGCGGTTAAATGTTTGTGAAACATAAGTCTCTTGGGATAAGAACAAAGTTAACTTACCGTGAAGTGTCAGGGTTCGAGCAATAGCTTGCCATGCGTTTTCACGTTTTATAGAGTCCTTGTATTCAGGTCTGCTTTTATCGTAAAGACACGGATACTTTTCAATTTCTACGCATAGCATTTCTTGCATTGTTATGCTGAAAGAACTGGACGAATTTACCGACATAACTGGGCACGGTCGACGCCTGGCGCAGGAACCGCCATTGCTGTTGAGTAAGCAACAATCAACTGCGCATGCCCAAGATTCGGAACCTCGGTCGTTTGCATGCGCCAGTGTTCCGTCGAACGCTTTGCCATCCAGAAAAGTTGGACCGCGGCGAACTTGGTAGCATGCGTGCGTGGTAGTTCTCCGTCGTCTCGTTGCCATGGCAGCTGACGGATACATGCCAACGCAACGCATGCCAATGCGTTAAAACGGATCAGTGAGGACCAACCTTAATCTGTGGTGACGCATAACGCAAGTGCGGTGATGGCAACAAGGGTTTCCAGGAAATAGAGTGGCGTCGCATCTGTAGCAACTCGCATAACATATGGTATATGTGTGTAGCGTATTCTTGCGTCTTTGACTGTTGCTTGATGACAAATACAAAGTACAAGGAGCCTGGTTGTAAGAAGCAGAACGTTCAGACAGGACAGGAAGATTTCTGATGACAGAATAGAATTTCATGGTGCTGCGCTACAGAGCATAGCAGAGTTTTTGTGGATTCTGGAAAATTACTCACCGTTGAAGCGCTGAGGCGGGACAGTTGCTCACCATCTTGGTCAACCAGTTATTACCTAGTGACATCCTTTGTCGTTTTTTCCTGACATATCGGCACATATATCGGGCACAGCATTCGCTTATAATGTGCATGAAAGGAAAACATCAACTCACACACATACATAAATTTGTGTGCAGCACCCTTTAAACGTGACTTCACCACACAGCACGCTGGAGACCCACCAAATCTAAAGGGACAGGAAAGCGAATCGAAGTGAACCTATCGACACTTTATGTTCACGAAACGCTTGAACCTTCTAAAGTTTAAATGTGAACCCTATTAAAAAAAATGAAAGAATGCGATCCACAAGGATCATCCCATATGTGAGTAGTAATCATTCAACCCAAGTTTTGCACAGAAAATCCACGGCAAGTATTGCACTTTTTACTTTAAATTACTTTAAATTTTGTTAAATTTAAATTTTTAAAATTTTTAAATTCTGGAAAACCTGACTTAGTGCAATACTTGTCGTGGATTTTCAATGTAAAACTCGGGTTGTAGGAAATAAAAAATTAGATAGAAAGGAAGCAGACAGTGGGAAAGATTTTATTTGAAAATCAATAACGCCATCTTGAAGAAATCACACCGGTGCGGGCGACTGGAGCACGACGGTGGCGGAGGCATGTGGCACGCTAGTTCCAAGGCATCACACCAGATGGCGCCAGCATCGTAGCTCTATACGAGAAAGACAGAGAACATGAAAGCACTAGTGACACATAAAAATGGCAACACTGCTCGACAAGTCTAAGCATGCCAGAGCGTGGGGAAAAGGCCTAACCGCTACTGCTAAACAGCACGGAGAAAACACTACACATCGGGGGAAAAGGCTTAAGGCAATCGACTAGGCGTAACCACAGCGTCACAACACTTCGCGGCTAACACAAAGCGGGAACCACTAGCCACACGATGGTAAATGTACGTCAACAGGCTTGGACACCGCTAAACAAGTCTAAACATTCGCGTACGGCGAGAAAAGGCTTAACACGAGCACGGTAAAACAACGCGCAAACATCGGTAAATAACTCACCTTTTTCCCCGCTGCGATGGAGCGTCCGCTCTCGTCGACAGCCAGGGATCAAGTGACGACGGAGCGACCGACCGCACGTCTTCTGCCTACAAGAGCCAGAGCTGGACTGACGTAAGCACCACTCTACGGGTGCTACGCATGCGCGTGCGCTCCTAGCGCCCTCTGCGCACTCCTACCGCCACCTGCGAGAGGCTAAGAGAGAAGAGCATTCCTGCGCCCCCTGCTGGCCGTTCTCATTGGTCGTGACGTCATCCTATTGTCTCAAGGCTACCCTGTTTTTTTCCACTAGTGCTCCTCTAGACAAGGTCAATCTACAATGGAGCCACGGTATGACGTCATCATGCACCTGCGTGGCTCAAGGACGCGTGTGCTGTAGACAGGGGACCTATTATTTATTGAATCACTATCCCAAGATTATTTCCGTTATTCTTCTATAACGATTGAATAGGAAACTATTGCAGACGAGCACCATGCATGAAAGCTGATCGTAGGAATTCCAAAGTCTTACTAAATGAGACTTGCAAAAGAACAAAATATCCTAACACGTAACTCCATCAATGGCAAATAAGAGGACTAGGCACTCAACAAAACAACACAGAGTGCGGGTAACCAGGAACGCAGACTCAGGGCAGCACTATCGTCAAGACGACAATGTTCCTTGTCAAAAAAGAAAAATACAAAGCGTCAACAAAGGAAAGCATGCATATCGGGGCACGTCAGAACACGTCAAGACAAATCGCACGACTGCTGGGCAACAGAGGAAAACAAACACTTGAGCAGAGTGAAAAAGACACTCACCATCATTTTTCACGTTCACTGCATTCCCTCATTGTAAATCCGCTCGTCACAAAATCCACCTGCATGGTCGAACAGCATTCACCAGTGACGAACCACACATCCGCACCCCATCAGGGGCAGACAGAACCCCAGCGAAGCTACGCTCTTCCACTGACGGCCAACGCAATTACCAGGAGCAGAATTTGCGTGTCCAGACCCGTCAGTGTTCAAGAGAGAAGTGAATCCTTGCGCCCCCTGCAGGCCGTTCTCATTGGTCGTGACGTCATCCTATTGTCTCGGGGCTACACTGTTTTTTTCTACTAATGCTCCTCTAGACAAGGTCAACCTGAAACAATAGTCTCGCGGTATGACGTCATCATGCAGGTGCGTGGCTCAAGGACGCGTATGCTGTAGACAGGGGACCTGTTATTTATTGAATCACTATCCCAAGATTATTTCCTTTATTCTACTATAATGATTGCATAGGGAACTATTGCAGAAGAGCACCATAGACAAGAGGAGATTCTAGCATTTCATTCCCAAAGTCTTACTGTACAGGGAAAAAATAATGGTTCAGCAAGACATGTCCGTCCCAGCCAAGAGCCTTGCACCTAACTGAATAATGACGCTTTGTTCCTCCTGAATAAAGACACACACCTGTCCCCCTCGCGGTTGCTCTCTGAACTAAATGAATCGCAAAATTATTAAGAATAGCACTATTCGCATTCAAGGCAGCACTATCGTCATCGTCAAGAATATTCCTAGTACAAAAAGGAAAAAAACTACATGTAGAAGGAAAGCATGTCAGAACAGGCCCAGGCATGTCAGCGCATGTTTGTCAGACAACAAGGGGGAAAAAAGCGAAAAGAAACAAATAAGAAAACCAGTATCAAACTATTTCTAAGCACACACACTCCTCTTATTTAAAAACAGTGCTCATCATAAATCCGCCCAGGACAATACACACCATTTTTTGTATTGCTACACTTTTTTCCAGTAACGGTCAATGCATTGCTACAGACTGCGTGACGTCATCACATCCTGTCTGAAGAAGAAGACAGTGGCAAAGACCCCTATTATTTATTGAATCGCAAGATTATTTCCTTTGTCCTACTCTTAATGACATTCATTCTTTCATTAAAATTCAACAAAAAAGCACCCTGCATATGAACGATTTTCACCCCAAAGGCTCATCATGGTCATTAGAATTACAGTGAACTACCACTGCTCTTTAAAGGGACTCTGACCAGAAGTTCGACAAATATTTCGTTTGCATCTATTACGAAGGTATAATATGCCTCCAAGCCACACGCGAAATATTTTGGCTGTGCGCGGAGGCAAAGTTTGCCAAACAGGGAGCTCAAAACCGGCTTCGCTTTTCCCCCTCAACTCGCGCAATCGGGGCCGAAATCTAGCCTCTTTGCAGTGGACATCCGCCAATTTCCGTGTGTGTGACGAAGTCACGAGGGCCACGTTTCATTGGGCGCCCGGACCGGAAGTTTTGTTGTTAGTGAGTTTGTGAGAGCGCCGGCATCCGTCCGGAAAGCGATCTTCAATATGGACGTCGAAGGCAGAAATGCGGAGACTTCGAGCCCGGAACTTCTTTATGACCTTTCTGCGATCGAGACATCGAGAAGAAAATTCTGCGTGCTGAACAGCTCGGTAGGCTTTCGAAACGTCGCCGATGCCGCGAATGCGAGACGAAGTTAGAGCTCTACGAACATCAGTTACAGATGAAGCAAACAGCATGAGTCGACTGTCTTCAGGTAAGCGATGAGCTTTTTAACGCACACTGTGATCGAACATGTAAACGTTCTCAGAAATTTCGTGTTCTGATATCTAATGCGCACTTGCTGTTCATGGTGCCGGTGTGGCTGGTGTGTCATAATGCCGAAGGAGATCGAATGCTTGTGCTGCAAGGAGCTCGAAAACACTGCCGAATGACTGCAGTATCAGTGCATTACAACCCACAAAGATTTCCAACTTCTATTCTTCAATATGACTGTCCTGAAGGTCGCATATTGAACTCCGTGGGCAGCGCGAACCTATGAGCGACTGTATTCACAAGTAAGTCACATGTGTCCTTGTCGAACGATGTTAAAATTTGGGCGCCCAAAACTGGTTTGGTCCTGCAATAGAGTCGTTAAAGGCTCCAGTACAGGGCGCAGCACATAAAAAAGGCTATACAGTACACGACTCTGAACTGGAGAAAACCAATATAGGCAGTTTTGTAATTGTCAGTGTGCTGTGTCCTGAGTCACGTTTTTATGTATTGCCCTGTGCATAAGGTTTTAGCGTAGGTTTTTAGCGATATTGAGTGTTCTTGATTGTCAATTCAGTGAAAAGCAAAACAATTTTGGGTTCTAAAAGAACACAGCATGTGTAGTAATGTACAAGGTGTGGGCAGGTAAACTGCAGTTACTCTCAGGTACATGTAGAAATGACAATGCACACACACTGTACTGTAACCGGTTACCTATTTGCCTAAACTATATTTTATGTACATCTGTGTAGACGATGCAGATACACTGCGTATCGCCAGTTTGCAAGGTGAGCATGGCACAAGCTTGGAAAACACAAGATCATGGTCATCCCAGCCTGTGCAGTGAAGAGGGTCTGGCAAGCCTTTCCCACAGAAAATGCCACAGGCTTCAAGTACCCAAGATCCTAACTGGGGGTACCTCTTCGCACAGCTCGTCTATCACATTTAAAATAATTCAGCATCTGTATTTAGGATGATCTATAGCTCTCAGGATGATGCATGGTTCATGAGTTCAACATGTTGTGTTGAAACACAACACTAGTCCTTTTTAATGAGTCTTGCGGAACGATAGATGAGCACTCCTTTCGTGACATTGTGTACCATTGCTACAGTGAACAATTTCTTGAGCAAGACTGATGAACGAACAAAAAATAGAGTCTTGTCTTCCAAATATGTATGTTGCTTGTAACTTCCGTATTTGTTAAGTGACCCATGTTGATGTCCCCCCTCATGTAATGCCTGCAATGGCCTTTGAGACATATTCATAAATAAATAAATATCAAAACCGGAAAAAGATGTAACACGTATCCTCTCTTTGTGTGAATGATACATAGACATTCTCAGAAGATTTGTACATAGTCACACTTTGCCTCATTTTGCATAAAGCCTAGTTCCACCTCTTACATCATCTCCACAATCTCCAAAGCAGTACAAGGCTAAAGTAATCAGCTACTACATAAAAAGAAGGAGGGGAGGAAAACAAATGCTGGCACATTTAAAATTCGAAGAAGCCTTGGTACTTTCACGGGGCTACTCACGGCTCAGTGCTGGATCAGATCCCGATGGAAAACAGCTTTTCTGAGCCTCAGTGATTGATTCCCTTGATTGCACTGACTGTGAGGCACATCTCATTGGCTTGGTGGCAAGTGGGCTTGCGTCTGATAGTAAGATTTGGAAGAAAGGGAGCAAGGAACATCTCTCTACGGTCTTAAGAAGGATATCAACGTTACCTGTCAAGGTACAGCATTTCATGTTGCTTTCAGTAAGTACAACACTCCTCATAGCAGTTACCATTCGTGTTGGGAAAGCATGCTGAAGTTAGCTCAGGCAGTGCATCCAGAACTGTGAATCGGGTTCATAGGGAGCACCTGGTGAGAGGGACAGCAACAGTGTCCAGTAAAGACTCTCCAGGAATTTTGTGCAGGTTTGGGGGTCACACCTTTTAATAGTGTTGATGGAAAGCAGGGTGTGTGAAACACTGACTTCTGGTAGATGAATTCTTGTTATTTATAGCCAGGTACCCATGTTCTAGTAATCTAGAAAAAGCCTTGGCTCTCTTAGAGGAAATTGCTAATGAATCTGAGTGTCTTTTGTGGAAACAGGTTGTAACTGCCTTTCTATCCACCCTTCTTAGTTGCCCTAGCAAAAGCAAATATGTAATGCTGTACACCATATCTGATGCTAGCACACTAATTGCTTTGAGTGTTCTCAGGCTTCTGAAATGGAGCTACCTCGTACATACGCTGTGCCATGTCGGCAAGAACATAAATCAGACTGCCTTTACTTTTTAAATTGGCCCTTCAGTGCTTCATGTGACTGCTAGAATGGCACCCCCAAAACAACAGGCAACAAGAATGATTTCTGCAATGTATTGAGCTTTGTAAAACAACAACTTTATTTGAAAATATATTCCAAAAGCCGGGTGACAACCTCATAATGTAGCGTCCTTTACTGCAAACACCGCTCAACACAACGAATAACAACAGAGCGTAAACGTTTTGTCGCCTATCCGGGTGGCATCATCAGTACAACAGAGGCCAAAGATGAGCACATCAGCCTATCTAAGAGGGAATCTTACACATCCGATAGGGGGCCACGGTATGTATTACAGGCTGAAGCATCACGCCTGATAAAGCAGGATTCTAAGAACTTTCTAGGGTCCCATCGCTAGTCATGAGCAAAGGTTACTGCACCATCAAAATATATGTCCCTTAGGACAGCAGTGGTAGATTGATTCGGTCCTGTTTAGTTAAGCTAAGCATTAGTAGCCCTGGCAACTGGCTCTTTTAGTCTTGTCCCACGTCTTTTGTCTATCTCGCCAATGTAGGTTGCATCAGATTCTATGCACTCAACTTGATATGCACAGTCAAAATGCCTGAAGGGCACAGTGCCCTCCAAACAGCGTATGAAATACATTGCATGAAAGGAATGCGGACCACCGATTTGACTCCTTTGATGTTGTTTTTGATTGTTCTCTGTTGGAGGGATGATGCCACCTGGATAGGCAATGAAACGTTTACTCTCTTTATTCTTAATTGTTGTGTTAAGCCAGTGTTCTGAGTAAAGCATTTTACATTATGAACTTTGTTTGAATGATGATTAGTGGCGAGCTTCATACCCTGGGCCACTACTCTAACAATTGCTTGTGGTAGTGTGGCGAAATGGAATAACGAGCCTTGTAGACAATTTACTTGGCAATATATTTATTTCTCTCTCATAGGTTGAAGAACCCAGTGTGGTGTTACATAACGGATGGGCACGTAATTATACAAGACCGATCACCAAAAGGCCTTGCTTTTGACTAGATTAAAATGTGAAGCGATTGTAATATAACAAATGCTGCATGGTGGCGATATGATAGGTTCTCCTCACGAGTTGTCGCCACAGTTACGGTTAGTTGAGAAACTGCATATCCAGGTAGCAGGATCAAATTTTAATTAGGCTACTTTGGCCAACACGCGAGCGTAGAGCACAGTGTCAAAAGCCCTTACAAAATAAACAGAATACTACATCTACATGGACCCAGAAATCAAGACAGTTTGAAATGCTGTGAACGAATTCCACTACGTTAGTTTTGCCTGAATACCCTTTTCTAAAGCCATGCTGGAATTTAAAAAAAGAAATTGACAGAGTCAACTTAGTTGACAACGTGGTAGTACATGATGTGCTCCATTAGTTTACAGGGAACCCTAAAAAGTGGAGCTGGTTAATAGATAGAAGGAGCATAGTTGTCACCTCTTCTGAAGACAGGAATAAGCTTGAGACCTATGTCCTCGACTCGCACACATACCAAGAACCTTTGACACAGATTAACGTATCTTCATTCCAGCTCTTTCACTTTCAGATGTTCATCTCTGTTGAGTGGTCTGTCATTCTTGTAATACAGATTGGAATTGAAATGCAGGTGCATACGGGATGCTCTGAAAGAAAAGTGTTTGGTTTTAGTCCTCTTAATGTTTCTGAAAACGAAAACAAACTTCACGGTGACTATTCTTCTGAAATGAGCAATTCCAGGATGACAGCAAAAAAATATATCTTGCCATATCATTATATCCACCTGGCACTTCAATTGAATAATGGCAGTTGAAGATGACAATGATTCAATTTAATGACGCATAAGCAACTCGGGCTATAGTGTGCCAAAACCATGGTAAAACTGTGACTTGTTAAATATCAGACGATTATACTAAAATAATATACTTTGTTGGTTGGTAAATTGAGATATAGACAAAAACATGATATGATAAAAATAAGCAATTGAAGAAAAGGCAATTGTTGGCTTTGTGTGACTGATGTCGAGTTTGCCACACTACGTGTTGAATAATAATGTACGCTGATACGCTGTAGCATATAAAGTACAATCATACACACGCTCAATATGTGGTGGATATGTGAAACCAATATGCACATACTTACATTTCAAACTTTCTTGCAAAAGGCAGTCCAAGTCTGTCGGATTTGCCAGACTCTACACAAAGCCAGTAAGCACAGTGTGGAATGACGGATTCATCTTTCGAAGGCAGAGGTGCAGCTACCACGACGCTTCGTCATCTCAATGCTTCGGAGCGGCATAGCCTAGTAAGAAGCCATCAGAAGGATCTCATAACGATAACTTGGTCGAAAAAGTGGAGGGTTCTGTGGGATATGTAAGAAAGCATACGCGTTACACAACAGCTACGAGAATGATCGACTGCACCTGCATGGTTTTCAGTACGTAGACTTGGAACTGAAAAATAAATGTGCTAACCTTGTTGATACTACTTTTCCGTCAGGACCACACGAGAGCACATTTGGTTTCTTTAGTTGAAGGTATCATCAGGTCCCCATGCTCCTTTGAGATGCAGCAGACAGAAGTTCGCTGAGGCGAGTGACTGCCGTTGCGGTTCGTCGCTTCGCAGCAGATCAAGAACAGTACACCGCAACGATAGGTGAAACGTTCAGAATATGGTGACCAACTCCAACACCAACCCAATGACCCGAACAAAGAGGATGAACCGGGAGTCACACAAGTTCGCAGTTCGCAAGCTCGGCATACGGCATCCATTACAGCTGACCGGATACGGAAGCATATATCGAACGCCGTGTACAGATTGAAAAGAAAATCGTAGAAACTGTTGCAGGTGATAAATGCAGGGTATATTTTTCTTTTTGAGGCTCTGTAACAAAAACATATTAACGTAGAAATGCCATTTCACGAAGGAAATTGACAGATATTGCGTGACCACGTGACGCGTTTGAGCCAATTGTGGGTGTTGCGAGTGGCCCCCGTGTTGACGTCATCTTGATGGTGGACCGGGGTGGATATTCTATATAAACGTATGTTTTCTCGGTTTGACGCTAGGCGTGCTGCACTCGGATGAAGTCGAATGTTTAAAATTCGAGTTTAGAGAAACCGTGGGGTTTTAATGCGTGAATTTTCGCATGGAGAGTCCTTGTTGGGTGCTTTATCGACTGCAGGTACGAAAGAGCTCCCACAGTTTCTGGTCAGAGTCCCTTTAAAATGATAAGTAAGTCCACTCCACATCACCTCCAGGCTTATGTAATACATGACCCTTTCTATGCTCATACATTCGTTGTCTGAAGCTACACCTGCGAGCAAAAAGGCGCGGAAGCCGGGGGGGGGGGCAAAGTTCCATTCGCGCATTGCGAGCAAAAAGGCGGGAAAGCCGGGGAGCAAAGTTCCATTCGCGCACGCCAAAGCACAAGACAGAACGCCTTTATGGGAACATGATGGCATTCTTACCCTATTAATGATTTTCTACCTTGCATTGCAGTTTAGAAAAACTACTACAAAACTATAATTTTATGAGCTCATTAAAATTCTACTTTCTATGGAAACTGTAATTGCCCTATTACTCGGATCGCTATTAATGAAGCGTTCCAATTTTTTCTCTCTTCCCATTTCAGCCTTGTCATGCAGTGAAGCAGACTCACATCCAAAATATTTAATTTACACTGAGGGTGCTGTGCTTCAGGAATTTCACCCTGCGCTCAGATGCAAGCATTTCTTCACGGATACCTTTAACAGCTGACTTCCTCAACATACCGAGCTCCTAACAACATCTAACAAACAATCAGAGAAACCCTCTCCTCAGCTGCACCATGCGACTTTTTTCTCCGTAAAATCGGTGATTTGAGGAAGAGAGCATCGAAAAATTGCGCGCACTTGTGTTTGACTTAAACAACCGGAAGCATATGCCAATAAACCAAGAAAAAGACACTCATGTCTGGTATCTGATAGTGCCACATACACAGACGCATTGCCCTTGCGTAAAGAAAGCACAGGGCAGGGATACACAAATTTCCTTAGGTGAGCTGTGAAAAGGCTTAAAGGTCAGCTACGCCGATTTCCCGATGTGTTGAAACGGTTGTGATATTCAGAACGAGCACATCCAACTGCCCCCGAAACGCAACTTCGTTTCTCAATTCTGTCTTCCTATTACGAAAATTAATTCATCAAAGAAACCAAAACAAGCCATGGGCGCAGCCATTTTTGTGACGTAGATGGGATAAACCTGCTCCATCTACGTAGATAGAGAATCGTGCGTCTGATTGGATGAAAGCTGAGGCTTTCTCTGACTTCCCTGGCGTCTTCTCCCGTTTGCGAGGAAATCCAGTCATGGCCGCCGGCTACGATGAGCGTTTCGTTCGAGGTAATCCCGAGAACTATTGAACGATGGAAACAACAACCGCGAACTCCCCTCAACATCATTTTCGGCGTGAAATTATGATTATGTGCTCGAGAACTTCGCAGTTCAACCGTTCAGCTGCCATTCACGTCAACCCGTTTGCTGCTTTTACTACAAGTGCAGGGATGGCAGCGATTGAGCAACAACGTGAGACTTGGTGATCGTTTGAGCATATACCTGCAGAGGACTGGTCTTCAAAGAAAGAAGGCCGTATTTCTGCCCATGCACATCGTGCGATTGCCAGGCTTGTTACACGAGATACATATATTGTGCAGCATCATAGCGCGACTGCAATGAACGACGTAGGAATGTATCGTGACCACTCGAACTGCACTCGTTGAACCATTCGTGGGTTATATGAAAGTGCTCAATAGAGTTGCCCCGCACAAAAAGTGTTGGATGTAGTTTTGTAGTGTGTTGTTTATCTCGTAGAGCGCATCGCGGCATGTAGGTCGAGAGCCCTTATACGTATTTTTTGCATGTTTACTCGAGTGTGCGCATTGTTCTATACCACACAGGCCATATTTCATTCATAATAGTTTCGCAAATAAACACGTACGGGTCGATCTCATATTGCTTTTGAGTTAGGCATAGTGTCTTCAGATCAGGGTATGTGTATCCTGTTTGCTGGGCCCAACAGATGTTATTAAGGGTAGTGCAACATTTCCCACTTCTTGAACCATGCTAACATTGCCAGAATAAGGAACATTACACTGTGCTGTGTATTCCACACTCAGTTGCCTCGCGACGTAAACCCCCAATTATTATATTGGGTACTCCACATGTTCAACCAGTCAGCACTTCCCATATCCTATTTTTTTTAAACATGTGCTTAAAATTCCACAACTGCCACTCAAGTAACTTTGCCACCAAATTAGTCAGTGACAAAAGGTATATGTACTTTATCACAAATTTAATAACCTTGGTGGAAATGGTTGATGGTGTCCTCTGCCTTGTACGGTGCACTTCATAGCAAAATACACAATAGTCCAAATGTTTTCCTTGTCCACAAATGCCCTGTCAAAGCTGAAAGACTCTTATTAAAATGGGGAAGCGGGCTTGCTTGTCCAGAGAAACAAATATGAAACTGCAGTGCTCAACGTAAATAACTGCATGCTCAGCAACTAAGGCTGGTGATGCCGAAGACCTAATATTTCTCGGTTAAAAGGAACAAAAGAGAAAAGACCACTGCGGCATATTAATGTTGTTTCAAAAGTATAACACCACAAAATTTGTGAGAGTCAGTTAGTGTATTTAGTTATGTTGGTCACCTCCTGCACCAATTTTTAATAAGATTCAAATGCGTTGCTACCAACCAGGACCTAAGCGCTACCAACCAGGACCTAAGCCTGACCTATGATCTAATAATAATAATAATAGTATCTATCTATGACCTATATGGACCCTCACCACTAGTTTGGTCCAGGTTTCACACGTGGTTTCTAGTGAAGTTCGAAGCTGCTTTGTAGAGCTGACGGGAGACTTGCAGAGTAGAGAATTTTTTATTTATATTTGCCATAGAACATGTAAAAAACAATGTGCTGTACCAACTGTTTTCAAAGAAATACAAATATACTTTGTCTTAGCTATGTGCATATTAGCAGATTACAGGTGGCCGATGACACACAATGGGCGTCAAGGGTGAGAACACAAGAATACTACCACTGCAGGCACTGTCCTGAAATTCTAAGTCACCATTTGTCAGAAAGCAATGACCACACACAGCCTAAGGATCATATTTAGCTCCTTCCATTATTCTTTTTATTGACAGCATGTTGGCTGCCATCCAGTCCATGAAAGTGACCCTTATCGTTGAAAGAACGGTTCAACAGCAAGCAAGCTGGTGATAGTGTTCATGATGGCGAAACCTTAAGAGGAGATACAAGAAGGGACATAAACACGCTATGTTGAGACATTGTGTATGTCCCTTCGTATCCCTCGTCTCAGGGTTTTTCGCTATGGACCTTCATGATGTTTCCTTCCGGAAACTTGACATATTTTTATGTAGAATTGTGAAGGTACAGCTAGGTGCTGTTAGCAAATCACACAGTACTTTTCTTGAAACAAGAATCCATAGAAGGTACACAATCATCTTCAGCATTGCACACATCTATGGGACATGTTAATCACTTTGGAATGTCACAGACAGGTCATGGAGGCCGGCACATGATTAGTGGTGTTGAACAAACAACTATTTGTCATATTTTAGGCACAAAAAGCAGTTTTGGCACCTGCATGTTGAGACAGATGTATCTCTACATACTTTGCCATGACACAAATATATGAAGCAACAAATGTACTCTCTAGTTCATTATGGTTATTAGTCAACACTGCCAAGAATGTGGGAACAGTCTTTTACCACCTACACTCTTCAAAATGACCTTCACACACGACACATTGTAGGTCAACGAGACTCCAGAATGATGTCCTGTCCCTCCCCATTAGCTGAAAACATTTTTCTACAACCTTGCATAAGGGGAAGTTAGTACAAGAAACGCACACATTCCTTTTTTGAGCAAAGTAGTATTCAGAGCGTTACCATACTGTGGTAGGCCTGCAGTGCATTACGTGGTACAGCACACACTGTAAAAAATTTCACCGTAGAACATGTCCCCCATTCTAATGACAGTCTTCTCCAGTTTTTCAAACTGCCATTTCCCATAGTGCTTTATGGTATGACACAGTATTTCTAAATCTTTACTGTAGTTTACCGGTTGTAGCAGAAAAAAAACATCACTGTTCTCGATCACAGGACGCAAGCCATAAGTGCTATACGGAAACAGTACATGCTGCTCTCTAGCAGTTGTTCGTGTTTGGACATGGTATGGTGCATGCAGGGTAAATTCCATGGTTAAAATATCCAAACGTGAACAACTGTTAGATTACATGATGTAGAATGCTCTATAGTACAGTAAAACCTCCAAAGTCTGACACCTCCCTACCTCGGACAACTCCCCACGATTTCTTTGCACGGGCAGGCTCCCATTGAAACTACATGGGGACGAAATTCTCTATGTCGGACACCTCCCTATCTTGGAAGTAGGATAGGGTTTTCCCTGCAAAGTCGGACAAAACCCTGGCCAAATTACCTCAATATCGGCCCATCTTTGCACCAAAAAGACCCAAAATGAGCCAGTGGCCTTGACTTTAGCCCCTTTTTTTCCTATACTGGTAACAGCATTTTGTTGCTTTAGTTTTTAGAGTCCAAAAACAAGTGCTGTCAGTCTACATTGTAATTCTTTATGTGAGCACTTGTCTTCAGTTTGTCTACAGCCTTTGAACGAGCACTGCACCAAAGCTATGAGAAGTGGGCTGACGCTTCAGAGACAAGTCCTTGCTGCTCGAAAAGCTCCAGAGGTAATGCCATTGAGTAGAATCTGAACGGAATTGAATATACTAAAATTAGTAATGATTATCAGTGAAGAGTGGGTAGAGGTACCACTACCAGGCACCACCACCAGGTACCACTAAGGACCTTAAATTGAAGAAGGGGAACATTTCTCACAGCTGTGATCTCTTCCATTTTTTGTTGCCGTCATATTCTGTAACTCGGACACCTCAATAAGTAGGAGACGCTTCGGCTGCACCGCGGGTGTCCAACGTACGAAGGTTTCACTGTATTTGTGTTCCGTGTCACGTGACCACGAACAATATATGCTTTTGCTCATGCTGCACAGCACAGGCGAATTGAGCTGCATGTGAGGATAACAACATGAAACCCGAGGCGCGGAGGAAAAGGCATGACTTTACGGTCCCTGTGTCAGTTGTTTCATGTTGTAATTGCGTACCAGCTGGCCTGTACCTCAGAATAGGTTTGATGCATTGTACACGCACCATACACATGCAGTATGTGGTGTGTTGTGATAGTAATGCCACTGCCAATTGAAGAATAATGCTCCAGGTGGATTGTTTCGGTACAATCTTGAACTATGCATACCAAGGGGTAGGGCATCTGCGTGACAGGTTTACCTGGAAGTAAGAATGTAAATGTTAGCTGAAGTCATTGAATAATTAACATTATCAGTATACTGCTGCAGATGATACGAACAATAGCACACATGATTCTCCGATATGTTCTGCAGGAATGTCTCTGTACTCACAATATTAGTACAGCAGCTACAGAAAGGCATAAAACAAGTTTTTGTATACATGATACCACTTGAATGCAACACAAGCTTCTGCTGCACTGCCAGAACACCACGGCGGACAGATTTACCTTACTTCACCTCAGAAAAAGTATCCACTGTTGCACACATGATGCTGTTTGAATGTCTCGAAAAACATAATTTATGACCAAAAGACATCAACTGGAAGATTTCGATTTACCTTAGTCAAAACTGAGAAAAAGTATGTGCTGTTGCACACATGAAACTGCTTGAACTGCCCTCGAGCGCTCTGGAAAAACACCTTATTTGTGACCAAAATACAACAGCTGAGCCAACATTGAATTTATACCTTACTCAAAATGCACAAGATTTGCTGCCGTGCATATGATACGATGACACTGCTTAAATGTACTCTGAAAGCGCTGCCACCTCAGGCATGGTTGCTCTACAGTCACTATATAAGCGTAAGCACTACGTAAGCTTATATAGTGACTGTAGGTTGCTCTAAGCTAGCGAGCAACAGCAAGGGTATACGAACACAAGAAGTCGAGCACAAGTGATGGAATGCACTTGATTAATCAGAAAATGAAATGTCTCAGTACCAGGTGTCACTGTTCCGTCAACAAAAACAGATGAACTTTGAAGGGGCGTCTGGTTGGCACTGGTGACAGCCATCAGCTTGAAACCCAGACGGTGATAGTTGAGACGTGGAGTGCAAGCTTTTCGGTGGTGCCAGTGATAGCCTGCGAAATCATTTAACAAATAAGGCAATTCCAAATCTGTACTGAGAATACACCCGCTGGGGCGTAATCTCTAAAGGATGAAGCAGTAACCGACAGATAGCGTATTTTTCTCTTCTACGTGATGCAATTTGCACCGCATGACTGACTTGTCTAACATATTACGCGTCTTACCTTTATCTGCTGCCTAGTCCTGCCCCTGCAATCTCCTGCTGCAGATAAGGTTGGCACAGCATCCCGGACGAGACATCTTCGGCTTCTTGTGAAACAAGTTGCGCATTGCTTCCGTAACATTCGTATGAGCCAGATGAACAGATCAAATCGCTCCTTTCGAAGGTGGCACCCAGTCGGAGTTGTAACCGATTGTTGCAGTCAATAGATTTCTCTTTCGCCTTTCGGAAAATTGTGGTTTGAAACATTGGAACTGCATGCTGAAGTGTTCTTGCAGACGGGAGCAAAACGCTCACACATTCTCGGCACGCAGCACAGAACACGAATCACACCAGGAAGTCTGTACTGGCCTAGCAAATGCTTTGCAGTCGAAGGAAGCAAAACTCACGTTCCTCGTGGGTTTAGTGAAGTCCAGAAATATACTGGCTCCCTAATAGCGAACTGTTTATCACTTCCCCAATGTGAATCTGCGCAGCAGACGGCTCGGCAGAAGAAACTGGCCGGCTTGGCGGAAGAAACCAAGCCAAAAGTCATGCCAAGCCGGAGCGCGGGCAGACCACGAATGTGTCGTCGACACAGGGTTTGCGGGCCGTAAGACGGGATGTCAGTGAAACTAAAAATTCACTTTTTCGGAAAACGGCGAGGAGTTTGGGATAACTATTTTGCATACATAATCAGTGTTCCCTTATGAACACATCGTGTGAGTACCATTCCATTCTGTGACACTCGAAAATCGGCGTAGTTGAGCTTTAAGACCTCAGGTCACCACACATCCCCACGCGGCTAGCACAACATGACACCAACAAGATACTAGCAGCGGGAAGAACTGCAACACTGCTAAACAACTCCAGACATGCCATGATGACGTCACAAATCAGGAAAAAGCACACGCATGCACGCACAGAGGACAACGCATTAAACACACGGAGCGCTCAGGAATAATCGTAGCGTTACCGCACATCGCTACGAAGCTCAACGTCTAACACAAGACGACAGCAACAAGATATTAGCGAAGGGTAAAAATTGCAACACTACGAACAAGTCTAGACATGCGACATCGCATACAAAACACTGCTCATCGGGGAAAAGGCCTAAGCCTGCGGCGGATCATCGTAGAGCATACACAACTTCATTTTTCGATTTCGAGTAAACTAAACGCGGTCTGCTTGGAAAACGACGTAGAAATTTTCTAAGGGAGCAGAGAGATATAGAAATTTCTACTCCGTGCTCAGACACCAGCATTTCTGCTCAAAAACCTGCAAAATTATGCACTGCTTGCTTCGTCAAGTTATCGAACACCCAACAAAATCAAACAAACTACCCCACTTCCACTGATAGAACACTATTCAGCTTTTACGCAGGAGGCTTTCTTCTACATAAAAGTAGAGAAAATAAGAAAAAAGCAGCGAAACATTACACGCACTTTTGCTCGCATACCTATAAGAGAAAAAATAAATAAAATAACGACGCACACGCTAATAAACTGTGACAAAGACACCCATTTCTGCTATCAGATAATTATTGCATAATGCTAAATACTCATTTGCATTGTCCCTGCGTGAAGAAAGCACAGGACAGGGATACACAATTTATCTTAAGCGAGCAGGGAAAGTCACTTCTACTCGAACAGCTTAATACCATAAAGTCTGAATTTTTGCAAAGAAAATAAAGCTTGAACAGCGCTACGAACGTGACAGACACATACTAACAAACAAACAAACTTCTATTCATTTCTATTGATAAAGGCGTAAACCACACTAGAAGAACAAAGCACACTGCTTCAGGAAAGCGTATCAAATGCAACGCAACAGGACCGGCTCTCATAAAATAACCTGCCCAAAACAAAGACTTCACCAGGTTCGCGGGGCAATTCCATTAAAAACGCTCTCGGTCTATCCTGCAGATAGCAATGCAAACGCTGCTACCCCTATTTTTAAAACACTATTCCACGCAATAGTACATAAATGTATCACTCGTGTCACATGAAAAGGCACACACAAAGAACTTACTTGTCAAGTGGGATACCTGGTTCAGAAAAGCGCCCGCGCACACACACAGACACACACTCACATTTTCACACTCACAAACACAAAGTCTATTCTCACAACCACATAAATCCACATTATTCCTCAGGTCAATAATTATCCTACCATCGTCAAAAGATGGATCACTCTTGTATGCGATCGCAAAGTGGCAGGTCCTCGTTCCGGATGTAATAGGATATCGCCACTCGACCGACGCGAACCGAAAAAGAAAGAAAGGAATGCACGTTCGCTATACCTCCACGAAGAAAACGGTGCCGTGCTTCTACGCAGCGATCATCATACAGGAGTGAATTGTCTTCTTCGTTTTCCTTTTATTTTCTTGCACCCATATATTTTGCAAGAATACTATAGAGACCCAACAGAGCAGCGCGCTCCAATCAACACACCTTGGGCTGACCTTACACACCCGAAGCCTTTTCTGAATACATTCTGCTGGCGCTGGAATAAAAAGATTTATCGCCAGGGTACAACAATGTCAGCTCTGCTTCCGTTTAAGTGATAAGGCATGCAGGTGCATGATGACGTCATACCGTGGCTTCATTGCAGTTGACCTTGTCTAGAGGAGCACTAGTGGAAAAAAACAGGGTAGCCTTGAGACAATAGGATGACGTCACGACCAATGAGAACGGCCAGCAGGGGGCGCAGGAATGCTCTTCTCTCTTAGCCTCTCGCAGGTGGCAGTAGGAGCGCGCAGAGGGCGCTAGGAGCGCACGCACATGCGTAGCACCCGTAGAGTGGCGCTTACGTCAGTCCAGCTCTGGCTCTCGTAGGCAGAAGACGTGCGGTCGGTCGCTCCGTCGTCACTTGATCTGGCTGTTGAGGAGAGCGGACGCTCCTTCGCAGCGGGGAAAACGGTGAGTGATTTACCGATGTTTGCGCGTTGTTTTACCGTGCTTGTGTTAAGCCTTTTCTCGCCGTATGCGAATGTTTAGACTTGTTTAGCGGTGTCCAAGCCTGTTGACGCACGTTTACCATCGTTTGGCTAGTGGTTCCCGCCTTGTGTTAGCCGCGAAGTGTTGTGACGCTGTGGTTAGGCCTAGTCGATTGCCTTAAGCCTTTTCCCCCGATGTGTAGTGTTTTCTCCGTGCTGTTTAGCAGTAGAGGTTAGGCCTTTTCCCCGCGCTCTGGCATGCTTAGACTCGAGCAGTGTTGCCATTTTTATGTGTCGCTAGTACTTTCATGTTCTCTGTCTTTCTTGTATAGAGCTACGATGCTGGCGCCATCTGGTGTGATGCCTTGGAACTAGCGTGCCACCTGCCTCCGCAACCGTTGTGCTCCAGTCGCCCGCACCGGCGTGATTTCTTCAAGATGGCGTTATTGATTTTCAAATAAATTCTTTCCCACTGTCTGCTTCCTTTCTATCTAGTTTTTTATTTCCTACAACCCGAGTTTTACATTGAAAATCCACGACAAGTATTGCACTGAGTCAGGTTTTCCACAATTTAAAAATTTTAAAAATTTAAATTAAAAAAAAATTAAAGTAATTTAAAGTAAAAAGTGCAATACTTGCCGTGGATTTTCTGTGCAAAACTTGGGTTGAATGATTACTACTTATGTGATTATAACGGTGGGCCTCATTCAGTCTAGCCTTATTAGATCTCATTCAGGTGGTCGTCTAGGTTCCCGTTAGTTGAGGTCACATAGGATAATATTTCATTGTGGTCCAGTTGTGGTCTATTTTTTGTGACCTAATGTGGTCTGTTCAATGTGGTTCTGCTGGAGCAGCTCTTTGATGAATCATGTACGCTGGCCACACAGGCATCAGTAACAGGGTTTTATCAAACTTTATTACAACTTTCTTACAAGTAGAGACAGAGATATCTTGTAGTCTGGCCTGCGGGGCACGTCGTATAGTCCCATGGCAGTGGAACTTCCGCCAGCTCTCCCCTTCATCACTGTGACTTCTGCAAAATATAACGACAAGTACTTTGTTCGCTGGTAATAAACTCTGACATGAACATTGCTGGTATCACACAGTACTCAAGAGAGATTAAGCTCGTATGTAAAATGCATATGATCTGGGGCAGTTGGCCTCTCATTATTGAAGTAACAGAAGCGTGACAAACAAAGACAAACGTTAAAAAAAAGTGAATACCGTGCTGATCGACTGCCAGTTGTTCATTCCGGTCTCGGACAGGTAACTTTTATAAGAGAGCCTACCTCCCTGTGACTCAGAGCAATACTTTGTTGTCCAACAATTTTCGTCTCTGGAGGCTGGTGCAACCTTGATTAAAGTAACAATTTACCTTTGCGAATGAGGAATGTATAACTGATACGAGCAAGTGGTATATACAACTATAAAAGAACTGAGAACAAAATAAAACGCAGATATTTTCTCGACTAACGGTCTCCTGGACAAGAGTATCACCGGTCTCCCATCTAACCGATACATACACAGTTGTGCAGTCGGGAAGGAATGCTACGACGGCAGGAAGCTCGTGGCATTGTACAGTAAGTTGTTCCATTTTTCTCGTATCGACGGTATTCCCCTGCCACCACTGCAATGTTCCTTCATTTGTTGACAGACCTGTATGCCAAGTACATCGATGCACACTCGATAACAAATACAAAAAATGAGCAGCACAGATTTGTGCACAATGTACTGCGTGCAAAAATAAGAGATATCATGAAGACAAGAAAAATACAGATGATAAGAGAAGCACTGGCAGGTATGCATGTACATCTAACATACAGGGCGTTTGCACCAATGTATCCAAAAATTTATTTTAAAAAACATGGCTTTGGACACGCATCCCGGGGCATATGTGCCATAACAACAAATATTTAACAACTGTTCAATTGAAATCAAATTGCAGAATTCAACGATTTTATTTGCTAAGTTAGCCTGGCGTTTTCTTTTTCTTCTTTTTTTTACTAAAATGGAAAGCGCCATACTTAGGTGTAGAATTGGGGTAGCTGGTATGGCATTTTATGAAAAACAGCCACAAAAAGGACAAGGGCGAACGGATGTTGTCCTGAGCGCTTCCGTTTGTCCTTGTCTTTTTGCGGCTGTTCTTCATACAAGGGAAGCCCATGTGGGATTTACTACCGTCACTTAGTGCATTCCCTACCGCAGCCGGGAAAAAGCGAAAAATAAACGCGGAAATTGTGGTTTTCAGTAGCACAGTTTGTCAGCCGCTATCTGTTTACTCCTGAGAAGGCCTTACCATTTCCCGTCCATGTCATTGAAAATGACAGAACAGAAATCAGGAATGACAGGTCACATCACAATGCACCGATGACGTTGTCAACAAAAGCAGCGTTGTGTGGATGCGGAATCTGAAGGGGGGAGCAAAGGATCCGTGTCCGGTCGGAAGTACACAGATTGTGGCCGACAATATTTGCACCTGAAAGCTACGCCATTTTCTCGTTTTTTTCACAGTCTGTGTTATGGCATAGAATGCACTCCGTGACGTTTCCGGATAAATCTGGCACGGGCTTTCCATTTCCGAAAAAAAAAATGTTACGGCAAGTTGACCAGTTGAGGAGTGTAACCTTAAAAATCGGGATTTATTTTTGCTGAAAACCGAAAATAATTTTTTTTGCATTACCAAGCACCTCGGACATGAATGCTGAAAGCTTCAGTTATACAGTATGTGAGATTTAAGAATATGTATTTGGCGCAATAGAGCAGATATCCTGTACACCTTACATGACGCAGTCGTTAAAAGGCGGAAATAAGGAAATGCGACAAGCAATACTGAGCGCTATTTATTTATATTTATACACTGTTAGAAAAAAAGGTATAATAATGTGCTCTTATACCTCTTTTGTGCCTTCTGCTTCAGATATATACCTTTGGAGGGTATAGAAGAGGTAC
Source organism: Ornithodoros turicata (assembly GCF_037126465.1). Lineage (NCBI taxonomy): Eukaryota > Metazoa > Arthropoda > Arachnida > Ixodida > Argasidae > Ornithodoros > Ornithodoros turicata. The sequence goes on from NC_088201.1 coordinate 163,883,740, forward strand.
AAATTTCCTATTTATACCTCCAACCCTTCTCAAGGGTATGAAAGAGGTATAAAGGAGGGCTAACGTGCCATATTTATACCTCATCATTTATACCTCAGGCTATGCCTTTCATGGTATTCAGATGAGGCTGCTTATACCTTCTGTTTCTTTACACCTTTATGGTTTTTTATACCTTTACTTCCGCAACTTGCTTATTACATCATTATTATTTTTTCTTGAGGCGGTATCAGCTAAGTTAAACGGATATTTAACTAAGAAACACAGACATCAGTACAGTACTATCTAAATCCACATGGTCAGTTTATGGCTGCATAAAATCCTCATTGCTGGAATGTTGAATCTAGATGTCCTCACCCTTAGGGTTGCGTACCAGACGAAAGCTGCTCCACAGTTTGTCAAGTCGCCATCAGTATATCAGCATATGTTGATCTGTAAATGTCTATCTCGCGATACATCGTGATACACACTTGATGACTGCGCAGAGCGATCTTGCTCCTTGAAAATTTTCTTTAGATTTCAACTCCACATGTTTTTTTTAGATGCGGAGTAATGTGCACGAGGTTTTCGACCTACTTCACAACCATATGCGTTTGCGCGTGTTTGTAGTACGTGTGTGTGTATGTCAAAAACTTTTCTTTCCTCCAAAGGGGATTTTTCTAGTTCCATCCTCTAAAAATACCTATGCCTAGGTGTGATGTAACACCATGATGGTAGTCGTGCAGATCTTCACAGGGGTATAGAGCTATACCCCTAAAGGTATGGCATATAGCCCTTTGTTTAGGACTATTTTTTATACCTGTAACCGAGGTATAAAATAATACCTAAGAAGGGCTAAGTTATTGAGCAGGCGATCTATACCTCTAAAGGTATAGATTTTTCTCTGAGTGTACCATGCATACAGTGATAAAGCAGACAGGCTAACCGGACAGGGTAATTTCGTCTTGCGACCCCACACTACGCACGACCGCCACCACCACAGCTCCACTACACTCTGAAAAAAGGGGAGTAACCAGGGAGTAACTGCTGGCTTTTACTCCCTTCTTACTCCCCTGCTCTTGCGGTTACTCCGTCCCGTCTCTGTTACTCCGTGCACCTGGCCATTTACTCCTTCAATGTTTATGTTTACACTTACTCCCCCACAGTTACTACATTTAATGCGCATGCATGGAACGTTTTTTCCTGTCAGCGCCGTGAACTTGCCGGATTTATTTATTCGAATTTCACATTGCCTACTACGGAAGAGCCTGTAATCGGAAAGTCATTTCCACCACTTCGTGTGTACTGCTTCTGTTATGCCAGTTGTTGTTTTTACAACGTCCTGCTACTTCAGTAAAGGATAGTTGCGAAAAAGCAGTAGCAAACAGGTAGTGGCCAATATAATGTGTACCTATACACATTTACTACTTTTTTCCACCGGTCTCTCACAGAAGCCGCCGCGAAGCCATGAGGCTGAAATTACGGTGGCAACTGTCAGCCGTAGTGCTCTCCTGTTGCTTTATTTCCGACCCTTTCTCAATTTTACTTATTTTCGCGTGTTGTCAAGCTCTTTAGATTTGGTACGTAGTCTTCTTTCAGAATTATCACACGCTTGCAAAAGGAAATCCGTCCCATCACTGTGTACATTTTTGCTGTTCGTCGTATCTCGGCACCCGCAAAAATGTCGACAAACAAACTTTACGTAGCGTTTACCAAATCACTCATCTACCCTTCTGGTACACTTGCGGGCCCACGCAACAGCGTAGCCATGCAAGAAGGTGGTTTGAGGGGTTCCAAACGATTGAGCACCTTGAAACCGAGCCTTCGGCGATACATTTGAGTAAGTAAAAAGAGAGAAACCCTCCTTTCTAATGTAAACCAATACATTTTGCGTCCACGCAAGTGTTAATTTGTAATAAACGAGTGAAGAAACAAACAAGCCACACACGGGGACAAGGTGAAGCCGTAAAGCATCTGTCTATCTGCTCTTTAGCAAACAGATCATTTCGGTTTCGGTTTCTCTTCATCAGTATCCGTATCCATACCCAATTGAATCCAGTCTTTGTGTGCTCCTCAAACGCTGTCGATAGCCGATTAATTACGCTGCAGCTACGGTTCTGTCGGTCTTTTAACTGTGGTATTGGTTGCAGGTGCTATGTATGTGGATTTGGAGCTCTAAAACTTCGTGTTGCAAGTACTATTCGCGACGACAAAATTGGAAGAAGGAGCTGCTTTCCTGCGAAGGCCGAACATCGGTTTCATACTGCATCGCATAGAGCTCGAAAGCACGGAACTCCTTGTATTTCATCGGTTCTTGTGCAAGTCCATGACGCTAGTTTCTCGTCACTACAGTTTTCGTCCACCAGCTTGCCTATGTTTATGCCATGACACCTGATACAAGCTCTCTCAAGAAACCTAGGAGGTAAGAGAGTCTCTCATTCACGGAGTTTTCTTTCTGTTGATATTATCGATCTAGATGTTGTGATGACACATTCCCTCTTATTCAGTCGATTTTATTCGCGGTGATATTAAATCGTGACGTTTCTCTTCGCTTCACGATAAACGCAAAATCGTCAGCTTCACCTACACAGCTTCTTTCTTCCCCGTATTTTCTTGCTGTGAGCAACCGTACGTCGGACGGACTGCCTGGGACGTACGGCGCTCGAAATGGCATTACGTACGTTGTATCATTCAATGTGTCGTAGCGGAATCGACGGCTAAGTCCGACCTACTTGCTATTGACTGAAATCTGCGCCGCCGCAGATTGTTATCAGGTCGTATGGAACAGCTTAAAGGGTCTCTGACCAGAACCTGGTAAATGTCTTTGTTTGTATGGATAACGAACCTACATGGTGCCTCCAAGTTACAACTGAAACGTTTCGTCTCTGCGGAGCCGCCAACTATTCCAAACAAGGAGCCGAAAAGCGGTTTCGATTTCTGCCCTCAACTCGTGCGATCAGCGCAAAACTCTAGCTATTATGCAGTGGTTTTCCCATGTGTATGACGTCAAACGCCCGCGACGTTTATTGGTGGAAAGTCCACACCGGAAGTTTTGGAGGTTTAAGCAACTTCCGTATTGCTGGGTCCTTTTTCAATATGGATGCGGAAGCACAGCGGAGTCGACAAGTCAGCTTTTAAGCTACATTGCAGCAGCTGAGAGGCACCTGCTACGTGCAGCAGAGTTTGGAGGCCTTGCTTTTGAAATGTTGAGCCGCGAATCGACTTCAGCATGAAGAGGAAGTTCCAACGACAGACTGTTAGATGAGCTTTCAGCATCGATCACGATGAAGCACATGAACAGTTTGTGTAAATTCCATGTTTGACGGCGCCGTGTAAAGGGGCCGGAGTGGTTCATTGCATAATAATGCCGAAAGAAGTCGAGTGCTTATGTTGCAAGGAGCTGCTCTTAAAGTAGCATATTTAGAACTTCGAGGGCAGCACGAACCTAGCGCTCATATTCACAAGTAAGAAGCGTACGTGTCTCGTGCACAATCATGCTGGTTGGTTTCAATACAAAATAGTTTTTCTGAACTTTTCGTTATTGTTCGTCACATATTCAGAAAGAGTGCAGCTGAATTAATACTCGGCGTCCTACTAGCTTTAGCTTTGTTCAAAGCTTGCGTGTCTCATACAGGAAATAGATATGTACACTACATACCAACAGTTCGTGAGATGGATGTTGCACAGACTTGAAAAAAACAAGAGTATCGTTATACCAGTCTGCGCGGTGAACAGGATACGCAAAGCCTTTCCCATAGTAACTACTACATGCTTTAAATACTCAAGATACTAGGTGGAAGTACCCCCTACAGGGGGTGCCCTTGCAATTTCAGCTGTAGACACATGTCGGTAATGATGCAACTATAATAATGACCCCCCTCCCTCCCCCCGAACTTTTTTCAACACTCCTCCATGCTTGGGATTCTGGATAAACCACTGTGCTGACCCCTGACACAAAGCACCATCTCATCACCCTGCTCTGCCTAGTAAGAATTACATTGGGCTCTCAATTGCACCACAGACACAAATCCAATCCTGTTCTGATGCATCCTTTTGTCCACCCATTCAGTCGGTATGTCGTGAGTGTTGTTCGAACTCTTACTGTCTGATAGCACCCAAATAGTATTGTTTAAGCACCTCAAGTATTTTAATGATCGTTATGTGGAAGTAAATCATACTGTTATGCAGGTTACCCTGCGTGTGACCTCCGGTTCCTGCTCCCAGTCCTCCAGAAGTGCTCACTACACAAGTTGACTATCGAAAACCTCAATCTTCCATGCATGTTGAAAACCCCAGCTCGCTTGCTTCCTCGCCATATTTTCATTCGCAATCTTCCTTTTGTGTGCAAAGTGTGCACCCAGTTCGAGTAGGATGTAGACCTTGAGGAACCAAGCTTTGTATCTTGGGCTGCTCAAATACTCAAATAGTCATGTTGTAGTCAAAGATGATGTAACATGAAATGTGGTGCATACAGTGTATTGTGGCACTCAGATAATATCTTCATAATATGCCTGCAGAGATTGTTCCAAATAGCATATGTGATGCAGCGTCATACATTATTGGGCTTCTGGGAAAAATCATGATTCACCTGATACAGACGGCAGCCTTTGTAACGGTGTCTGACACATTTTTAGCAGCCACTGTCTTAAAATATGCATTAAAAATGCTCCAACTATGAAAGTATCACGAAGTTCTTCATTTCATTTGTTTAGTTAAACACCCTTGTGAAGGGATTTACATAAATGCGGGACATAAAAGACAAATACCAAAATGATGCAAACAAAATTCGTTCACTCACCACAAAGAAATTCATTCGATCTGAAAACGATCATAGCACTTGGAAATAAATGACGATACATTTTGTTCTGATGCTATGTGGGCAGGAACGTCATTCCAGTTTGACACCATCAGCTGGTGCGGAGAGTAGAGGAATTTTTTGTTTGTGTAGGTGGAGCAAGTACTTTGTGCGAGTCATCAAGTCTTGAGTAGTAGTGTATCAGCTCAAGTATCCGGAAACTCACATCTTCGTCTGGACGCCATTAATTAGCAATTAGAGCAATTTGGGACCCCCGACAGTAATTAGGATCATTCAGGGAGTCATTACACTAATTGGGGATCATCTAAGACACGTCCAGACCACTGTGTGAGTTTCCGGCTACTTGAGCTGATAAAAAATAAAAAAATAGGTAGAAAATAAAATAAAAAGATGAGATAGAGTGGAGAGAAGGAGTTTAGTTGAAGATCAACGACGCCATCTTGTAGAAAGCGGTCCGGAACGGCCGCTGACTGTCGCTGGGCGACGGAGCACGGAGGCAGGTTGCAAAGCATCGCAGCACCAGTTCCGGACATCCTGTGACGTCAGCTGTGACGTCATCATGGCATGTCTGGGCAAGTTAGGACAGCTCTGGACATGCAAGGAGAAAAACACTCGTAATACAGAGGCTGGGAAAGCAAGAGTATGCAAACCATCAATAGCTAACAAGAAAATAGAACTAGTTACACAACAAATGATCCCACCACAACAGGAGCGCAGAACGATGCGACTGCTCCATCCGAGAGGCAGGCAGAAACTGACTCATAATGTTTTTTTGTCCTGTATAAAGCCCCGTAGCTGCACCCCCTAGCGGTTACTTTCTCAACTAATCTCACAACAAAATTATTAAGAATCACGCCAGCGCTACTGCCGTTCCCAAGGCAGAAGATGATAGAAAATGCCGGGGATGCCCGGACAACAGCAACCAGCACTGGCACGAAAATCGCAAACAAAGCGGGAACAAAGTTGACGAAAGCATTAGTTACGCAACACATAACCTCACCACAGCAGGAGCGCAGACCGATGCGACTGCTCTCCGTGACAACCAGCCAGAAACTGAGCGAGCGCGGGGAGCGCACGTCTGCTTTCTGCGACAGCCGGAGAGAAACTGACTGGGGCGCCGCTCCGCGGCCGCTACGCATACGCGCTCCTAGCGCCCTCTGGGACGACCACCTCCGAGAGGCTAAGAGTGAACAGCATTCCTGCGCCCCCTGCTGGCCGTTCTCATTGGTCGTGAGGCTAAGAGAGAAGAGCATTCCTGCGCCCCCTGCTGACCGTTCTCATTGGTCGTGACGTCATCCTATTGTCTCAGGGCTACCCTGTTTTTTTCCACTAATGCTCCGTTGGTCAATCTACAATGAAGCCACAGTATGACGTCATCATGCACCTGCGTGGCTCAAGGACGCGTACGCTGTAGACAGGGGACCTATTATTTATTGACTCACTATCCCATGATTATTTCCTTTATTCTTCTATAACGATTGAATAGGAAACTATTGCAGAAGAGCACCATGCATGAAAGCTGATCGTAGGAATTCCAAAGCCTTACTAAATGAGACTTGCAAAAGAACAAAATATTCTAACACGTAACTCCATCAACGGCAAATAAGAGGACTAGGTACTCAACAAATCAACAAAGGGTACGGGTAAACAGGAGCGCAGAACTCAGGGCAGCACTATCGTCAAGACAACAATGTTCCTTGTCAAAAAATAAAAAAATAAAAAACGTCAACACAGCAAAGCATGCATATCGGGGCATGTCAGAACACGTCAGCACAAATTGTACGACTGCTGGGCAACAGAGGAAAACAAACAAACACTTGAACAGAGTGAAAAAGACACTCACCATCATTTTTCCCGTTCACAGCATTCCCTCATTGTAAATCCGCTCGTCACAAAATCCACCTGCATCGTCGAACACCATTCACCAGTGACGAACCACACATCCACACCCCATCAGAGGCAGACAGAACCCCACCGAAGCTACGCTCTTCTACTGACGGCCAACGCCAGGAGCAGAATTTGCGTGTCGAGACCCGTCAGTGTCCAAGAGAGAAGTGAAACCTTGCGCCCCCTGCAGGCCGTTCTCATTGGTCGTGACGTCATCCTATTGTCTCAGGGCTACACAGTTTTTTTCCACTAATGCTCCTCTAGACAAGGTCAACCTGAAACAATAGTCTCTCGGTATGCGGTCATCATGCAGGTGCGTGGCTCAAGGACGCGTACGCTCTAGACAGGGCACCTGTTATTTATTGAATCACTATCCCTAGATTATTTCCTTTATTCTACTATAATGATTGCGTAGGGAACTATTGCAGAAAAACTCCATAGACAAGAGGAGATTGTAGCATTTCATTCCCAAAGTCTTACTGTACAGGAAAAAAAAAAAGGTTCAGCAAGACATAAAGTCACACACCTGTCCCCCTCGCGGTTACTCTCTGAACTAAATGAATCGCAAAATTATTAAGAATTGCTCTACTCCCATTCAAGGCAGCACTATCGTCAAGAATATGCCTTGTACAAAAGGAAAAAACTACATGCAGAAGGAAAGCATGTCAGAACAAGCCCAGGCATGTCAGCACATGTTTGTCAGACAAGGGGGGGAAAAGCGAAAAGAAACAAAGAAGGAAACCAGCATCAAACTATTTCTTCTTATTCAAAAACAGTGCTCATCATAAATCTGCCCAGGACAATACACACTATTTTTCTATTGCCACACTTTTTTCCAGTAACGGTCAATGCATTGCTACAGACTGCGTGACGTCATCACATCCTGTCTGAAGAAGACACCGGCAAAGACTCCTATTATTTATTGAATCGCAAGATTATTTCCTTTGTCCTACTCTTAATGACATTGATTCTCTCATTAAAATTCAACAAAAAAGCACCCCGCATATTAACGATTTTCACCCCAAAGGCTCATCATGGTCATTAGAATTACAGTAAACTGCCACTGCTCTTTTAAAATAATAAGTGAGACCACTCAACATCACCTCCAGACTTATGTAATACATGGCCCTTTCTATGCTCATACATTCGTTGTCTGAGGCTACACCTGCGAGCAAAAAAGGCGCGGAAGCCGGGTGGGCAAAGTTCCATTCGCGCATTGCGAGCAAAAAGGCGCGAAAGCACAAGACAGAACGCCTTTACGGGAACACGATAGCATTCCTATACTATATTAATGATTATTGCATTGCAGTTTAGAAAAACTACAACTATATATAATTTTATTATATATATAATAAACTATACTAATACTACTACTACTAATACTACTACTAATACTAATAAACTATACAACTATATATAATCTATATATAATTTTAGGAGCCCAACTTTCTATGGAAACTATAATTGCCCTATTACTTGGATCGCTACTAATGAAGCGCTCCAATTTTTCTCTCTTCCCATTTCAGCCTTGTCATGCAGGGAAGCAGACTCATATCCAAAATAATTGATTTACACTGAGGGTGCCGTGCTTCATGAATTCCTATCCTGCGCTCAGATGCAAGCATTTCTTCACGGATACCTTTAACAGCTGTCTTCCTCAACATATCGAACACCCAACAAAATCAAACAAACAATCAGAGAAACCCTCTTCTCAGCTGCACCATGCGACTTTCTTCTGCGTAAAATCGGTGATTTGAAGAAGAGAGCAGCGAAAAATTGCGCGCGCTTGTGGTCGACCTGAAGCATATGCCAATAAACCAAGAAAAAGGCACTCATGTCTGGTATCTGATAGTGCCACATACACAGACGCATTGCCCTTGCGTAAAGAAAGCACAGGACACGGATACACAAATTTCCTTATGTGAGCAGGGAAAAGGCTTAAGACCACAGGTCACGACACATCGCCACGCGGCTAGCACAACATGACACCAACAAGATACTAGCAGCGGGAAGAACTGCAACACTGCTAAACAAGTCCAGACATGCCACGATGCCGTCACAAATCAGGAAGAAAAAAAAAAGCACACGCACGCACGCACAGGGGACAACGCATTAAACACACGGAGCGCTCAGGAATAATCGTAGCGTCACCGCACATCGCTACGAAGCTAAACGTCTAACACAAGACGACACCAACAAGATATAGCGAAGGGTAAAAATTGCAACACTACCGAACAAGTCCAGACATGCGACATTGCATACAAAACACTGCTCATCGGGGAAAAGGCCTAAGCCTGCGACGGATCATCATAGAGCGTACACAACTTCATGTTTTCTATTTTGCGTAAACTAAACGCGGTCTGCTTGGAAAACGACGTACAAATTTTCTTAAGGAGCAGAGGAATATTTCTACTCCGTGCTCAGATACCAGCATTTCTGCTCAAAAACCTGCAAAATTAAACACTGCTTACTTCGTCAAGATATCGAACAAAATCAAACAAACAAGCCCACTTCCACTGGTAGAACACTATTCAGCTTTTACGCAGGAGGCTTTCTTCTACATAAAAAGTAGAGAAAGTAAGAAAAGAGCAGCGAAATATTACACGCACATTTGCTTGACTTAAAAAACCTGAAGCATATGCCAATAAACCAAGAAAAAGACACTCATGTCTGGTATCTGATAGTGCCACATACACAGACGCATTGCCCTTGCGTAAAGAAAGCACAGGACAGGGATACACAAATTTCCTTAGGTGAGCAGGGAAAAGACTGAAGACCTCAGGTCACCACACATCGCCACGCGGCTAGCACAACATGACAGCAACAAGATACTAGCAGCGGGAAGAACTGCAACACTGCTAAACAAGTCCAGACATGCCACGATGACGTCACAAATCAGGAGAAAAAAAAGCACACGCATGCACGCACAGAGGACAACGCATTAAACACACGGAGCGCTCAGGAATAATCGTAGCGTTACCGCACATCGCTACGAAGCTCAACGTCTAACACAAGACGACAACAACAAGATATTAACGAAGGGTAAAAATTGCAACACTGAACAAGTCCAGACATGCGACATCGCATACAAAACACTGCTCATCGGGGAAAAGGCCTAAGCCTGCGGCGGATCATCATAGAGCATACACAACTTCATTTTTCTATTTTGCGTAAACTAAACGCGGTCTGCTTGGAAAACGACGTACAAATTTTCTTAGGGAGCAGAGAAATATAGAAATTTGTACTCCGTGCTCAGATACCAGCATTTCTGCTCAAAAACCTGCAAAATTAAGCTCTGCTTACTTCGTTAAGATATCGAACACCCAACAAGATCAAACAAACAACCCCACTTCCACTGGTAGAACACTATTCAGCTTTTACGCAGGAGGCTTTCTTCTACATAAAAAGTAGAGAAAATAAGAAAAGAGCAGCGAAATATTACACGCACTTTTGCTCGCATAGCTATAAGAGAAAAAAATAAATAAAATAACGACGCACACGCTAATAAACTGTGACAAAGACACCCATTTCTGCTATCAGATAATTATTGCATAATGCTAAATACTCATTTGCATTGGCCCTGCGCGAAGAAACCACAGGACAGGGATACACAATCTATCTTAAGCGAGCACGGAAAGTCACTTCTACTCGAACAGCTTAATACCATAAAATCTGAATTTTTGCAAAGAAAATAAAGCCTGAACAGCGCTACGAAGGTGATAGACACATACTAACAAACAAACAAACACTTCTTCGAGTCTGTATTATCTTTTAAAAAATAACGAAAGCACACATAAAAAAAAAATCAAATCGGCTAGGTAGCCTACCAGACGTTGTGCCTTAAAGTTGGCTGCACGCAATGTGCGCAAGCATGCTGTGAAGCCAACTTGCGGTTTTGCTGGATGCACATGAAGTCCGATTCCAATTGGAAATCGCGCTAAGGACGTGCCAAACGTGGAATTTTCGCAAGATTAATCCCAATACCTGGAATTCTGTTCATTTTAGCGGGAATGCTAGCGCTTGTGCTCCATTATTCGAAATTTTCGAATATTCGAATTTCTCGATTATCAAATTTTCGAATACGAATAGGGTTCGAATATCAACAATATTCGAACAATATTCGAAATTTCGAATATTCGCACACCTCTAGTGAATACTGACACTCAACGATATATAACAAAAAACAAACAAATTCCATTCTCATGAACTCTCCTCTGCCGAGCGGCTTTCTCCTGCTCTACCTGGATGCTGACTTTTTCCCCCCTCACCTACATTCTGAGTAAAAACAGTGACAGAAGAAAAGAACCGCGAAAAATTACACGCATTTGTGTCACAGGACAGGGATACACAAATTTCCTTAAGTGAGCAGGGAAAAGGCTTAAGTCGGTACCGCTCAGGAATAATCGGAGAATCACCGCGTATCGCTACGCGGCTAGCGCTTGGACAGCGCTACGAACGTGACAGATACATACTAACAAACAAACAAACAACAGCAGGACCGGCGTCGGGCACTCATAAAATACCCTGGCCAAAACAAAGACTTCGCCAGGTTCGCGAGGCAATTCCATTAAAAACGCTCGTCCTATCCTACAGATAGCAATGCAAACGCGACTGCCCTTATTTTTTAAACCACTATTTCACGCAATAGTACATAAATGTATCACTCGTGCCACACGAAAAGGCAAACACTTACTTGTCAAGTGGGGTCCCAGCGCTTGCGCGCGCGCACACACACAGGCACACACACACTAACATTTTCACACTCACAAACACAAAGTCTATTTTCACAACCACATAAATCCATATTATTCCTCAGGTCAATAATTATCCTGCCATCGTCAAAAGACGGCACAGACATGTATGCTTACGCAAGACAATCGGTCCTCGTTCCGGATGTAATAGGATATCGTCACTCGGCCGGCGCGAACCAATAAAGAAAGAAAGAAAGGAATGCATGTTCGCTATACGAAGAAAACGGTGCCGTGCTTCTACGCAGCGATCATTATACAGACGCGTAAATGTGAACATCATTCGCTACACACTGTAGCTCTCATCATTTTTAAACCAAACCGTGTTCATAGGTCTTCACTAAATAGGTGAGCCGATAATGACTCCAAATAAAATAAAATAAAATAAAATAATCATTCCAGCATCGCTGGCTGCAAGCTTGGGTACCCAACAGAGCAGCACGCTCCTATCAACACGCCTTGGGCTGACCTTACACACCCGAAGCCTTTTCTGAATGCATTCTGCCGGCGCTGGAATAAAAGATTTATCGCGAGGGTACTACGATGTCAGCTCTGTTGCTGTTTAAGTGATAAAACAGTGCGCTTACTCGGGCAATCGCGCGCGTCCAAACCGCGAGAACGGGTCCGCGTTGCGCTCGCGCCGCGGGGAATCGCACGCGTCGCGAGTCCAAACCGCGAGACCGGGCCCGCGCGTGCGCTTCGCGGTTCGGGCGCACTGTTTTATCACTTAAACAGCAACAGAGCTGACATCGTAGTACCCTCGCGATAAATCTTTTATTCCAGCGCCGGCAGAATGCATTCAGAAAAGGCTTCGGGTGTGTAAGGTCAGCCCAAGGCGTGTTGATAGGAGCGCGCTGCTCTGTTGGGTACCCAAGCTTGCAGCCAGCGATGCTGGAATGATTATTTTATTTTATTTTATTTTATTTGGAGTCATTATCGGCTCACCTATTTAGTGAAGACCTATGAACACGGTTTGGTTTAAAAATGATGAGAGCTACAGTGTGTAGCGAATGATGTTCACATTTACGCGTCTGTATAATGATCGCTGCGTAGAAGCACAGCACCGTTTTCTTCGTATAGCGAACATGCATTCCTTTCTTTCTTTCTTTATTGGTTCGCGCCGGCCGAGTGACGATATCCTATTACATCCGGAACGAGGACCGATTGTCTTGCGTAAGCATACATGTCTGTGCCGTCTTTTGACGATGGCAGGATAATTATTGACCTGAGGAATAATATGGATTTATGTGGTTGTGAAAATAGACTTTGTGTTTGTGAGTGTGAAAATGTTAGTGTGTGTGTGCCTGTGTGTGTGCGCGCGCGCAAGCGCTGGGACCCCACTTGACAAGTAAGTGTTTGCCTTTTCGTGTGGCACGAGTGATACATTTATGTACTATTGCGTGAAATAGTGGTTTAAAAAATAAGGGCAGTCGCGTTTGCATTGCTATCTGTAGGATAGGACGAGCGTTTTTAATGGAATTGCCTCGCGAACCTGGCGAAGTCTTTGTTTTGGCCAGGGTATTTTATGAGTGCCCGACGCCGGTCCTGCTGTTGTTTGTTTGTTTGTTAGTATGTATCTGTCACGTTCGTAGCGCTGTCCAAGCGCTAGCCGCGTAGCGATACGCGGTGATTCTCCGATTATTCCTGAGCGGTACCGACTTAAGCCTTTTCCCTGCTCACTTAAGGAAATTTGTGTATCCCTGTCCTGTGACACAAATGCGTGTAATTTTTCGCGGTTCTTTTCTTCTGTCACTGTTTTTACTCAGAATGTAGGTGAGGGGGGAAAAAGTCAGCATCCAGGTAGAGCAGGAGAAAGCCGCTCGGCAGAGGAGAGTTCATGAGAATGGAATTTGTTTGTTTTTTGTTATATATCGTTGAGTGTCAGTATTCACTAGAGGTGTGCGAATATTCGAAATTTCGAATATTGTTCGAATATTGTTGATATTCGAACCCTATTCGTATTCGAAAATTTGATAATCGAGAAATTCGAATATTCGAAAATTTCGAATAATGGAGCACAAGCGCTAGCATTCCCGCTAAAATGAACAGAATTCCAGGTATTGGGATTAATCTTGCGAAAATTCCACGTTTGGCACGTCCTTAGCGCGATTTCCAATTGGAATCGGACTTCATGTGCATCCAGCAAAACCGCAAGTTGGCTTCACAGCATGCTTGCGCACATTGCGTGCAGCCAACTTTAAGGCACAACGTCTGGTAGGCTACCTAGCCGATTTGATTTTTTTTTATGTGTGCTTTCGTTATTTTTTAAAAGATAATACAGACTCGAAGAAGTGTTTGTTTGTTTGTTAGTATGTGTCTATCACCTTCGTAGCGCTGTTCAGGCTTTATTTTCTTTGCAAAAATTCAGATTTTATGGTATTAAGCTGTTCGAGTAGAAGTGACTTTCCGTGCTCGCTTAAGATAGATTGTGTATCCCTGTCCTGTGGTTTCTTCGCGCAGGGCCAATGCAAATGAGTATTTAGCATTATGCAATAATTATCTGATAGCAGAAATGGGTGTCTTTGTCACAGTTTATTAGCGTGTGCGTCGTTATTTTATTTATTTTTTTCTCTTATAGCTATGCGAGCAAAAGTGCGTGTAATATTTCGCTGCTCTTTTCTTATTTTCTCTACTTTTTATGTAGAAGAAAGCCTCCTGCGTAAAAGCTGAATAGTGTTCTACCAGTGGAAGTGGGGTTGTTTGTTTGATCTTGTTGGGTGTTCGATATCTTAACGAAGTAAGCAGAGCTTAATTTTGCAGGTTTTTGAGCAGAAATGCTGGTATCTGAGCACGGAGTACAAATTTCTATATTTCTCTGCTCCCTAAGAAAATTTGTACGTCGTTTTCCAAGCAGACCGCGTTTAGTTTACGCAAAATAGAAAAATGAAGTTGTGTATGCTCTATGATGATCCGCCGCAGGCTTAGGCCTTTTCCCCGATGAGCAGTGTTTTGTATGCGATGTCGCATGTCTGGACTTGTTCAGTGTTGCAATTTTTACCCTTCGTTAATATCTTGTTGTTGTCGTCTTGTGTTAGACGTTGAGCTTCGTAGCGATGTGCGGTAACGCTACGATTATTCCTGAGCGCTCCGTGTGTTTAATGCGTTGTCCTCTGTGCGTGCATGCGTGTGCTTTTTTTTCTCCTGATTTGTGACGTCATCGTGGCATGTCTGGACTTGTTTAGCAGTGTTGCAGTTCTTCCCGCTGCTAGTATCTTGTTGCTGTCATGTTGTGCTAGCCGCGTGGCGATGTGTGGTGACCTGAGGTCTTCAGTCTTTTCCCTGCTCACCTAAGGAAATTTGTGTATCCCTGTCCTGTGCTTTCTTTACGCAAGGGCAATGCGTCTGTGTATGTGGCACTATCAGATACCAGACATGAGTGTCTTTTTCTTGGTTTATTGGCATATGCTTCAGGTTTTTTAAGTCAAGCAAATGTGCGTGTAATATTTCGCTGCTCTTTTCTTATTTTCTCTACTTTTTATGTAGAAGAAAGCCTCCTGCGTAAAAGCTGAATAGTGTTCTACCAGTGGATGTGGGGTTGTTTGTTTGATTTTGTTCGATATCTTGACGAAGTAAGCAGGGTTTAATTTTGCAGGTTTTTGAGCAGAAATGCTGGTATCTGAGCACGGAGTAGAAATATTCCTCTGCTCCTTAAGAAAATTTGTACGTCGTTTTCCAAGCAGACCGCGTTTAGTTTACGCAAAATAGAAAAAATGAAGTTGTGTACGCTCTATGATGATCCGCCGCAGGCTTAGGCCTTTTCCCCGATGAGCAGTGTTTTGTATGCGATGTCGCATGTCTGGACTTGTTCGGTAGTGTTGCAATTTTTACCCTTCGCTAATATCTTGTTGGTGTCGTCTTGTGTTAGACGTTTAGCTTCGTAGCGATGTGCGGTGACGCTACGATTATTCCTGAGCGCTCCGTGTGTTTAATGCGTTGTCCCCTGTGCGTGCGTGCGTGTGCTTTTTTTTTTCTTCCTGATTTGTGACGCCATCGTGGCATGTCTGGACTTGTTTAGCAGTGTTGCAGTTCTTCCCGCTGCTAGTATCTTGTTGGTGTCATGTTGTGCTAGCCGCGTGGCGATGTGTCGTGACCTGTGGTCTTAAGCCTTTTCCCTGCTCACCTAAGGAAATTTGTGTATCCGTGTCCTGTGCTTTCTTTACGCAAGGGCAATGCGTCTGTGTATGTGGCACTATCAGATACCAGACATGAGTGCCTTTTTCTTGGTTTATTGGCATATGCTTCAGGTCGACCACAAGCGCGCGCAATTTTTCGCTGCTCTCTTCTTCAAATCACCGATTTTACGCAGAAGAAAGTCGCATGGTGCAGCTGAGAAGAGGGTTTCTCTGATTGTTTGTTTGATTTTGTTGGGTGTTCGATATGTTGAGGAAGACAGCTGTTAAAGGTATCCGTGAAGAAATGCTTGCATCTGAGCGCAGGATAGGAATTCATGAAGCACGGCGCCCTCAGTGTAAATTAATTATTTTGGATATGAGTCTGCTTCCCTGCATGACAAGGCTGAAATGGGAAGAGAGAAAAAATTGGAGCGCTTCATTAGTAGCGATCCAAGTAATAGGGCAATTATAGTTTCCATAGAAAGTTGGGCTCCTAAAATTATAGTTTAGTTGTAGTTTTTCTAAACTACAATGCAATAATCATTAATATAGTATAGGAATACTATCGTGTTCCCGTAAAGGCGTTCTGTCTTATGCTTTCGCGCCTTTTTGCTCGCAATGCGCGAATGGAACTTTGCCCACCCGGCTTCCGCGCATTTTTTGCTCGCAGGTGTAGCCTCAGACAACGAATGTATGAGCATAGAAAGGGCCATGTATTACATAAGCCTGGAGGTGATGTTGAGTGGTCTCACTTATTATTTTAAAAGAGCAGTGGCAGTTTACTGTAATTCTAATGACCATGATGAGCCTTTGGGGTGAAAATCGTTAATATG